>NC_056751.1:120751856-121044356 GCF_019279795.1 Protopterus annectens | reverse complement strand
TCCAAAAGGGATGACTATACATTTTTTGGCATTTAGTTTAAGGCCGTGACTAAGGCACCAGTTGTCCATTTCAGTGAGGCCTTTTTGTAGGATGTGTGTGTCTGCTGGTGTATCGACTATGGTGCCTAGTTTGCAGTCATCTGCGAACTTTGTCAGCCACAGCCCTCCCATGTTTGCTTTAACATCTGAGAAATAAATGCCGAACAAGAGGGGTCCCAGGACAGATCCCTGTGGGACACCACTTGTGACTGGCTTTGAGTCTGACATTGCTCCAGCAATTTTAAATTTATGGGTTCTGTCCTTTAGCCAGTTTGCAACCCATCTAGTGACATAAGGGTTTACTTTTAAGCTGTTTAGCTTATCTATGATGCCTGAGTGGGGTATTGTGTCGAAGGCCTTAGCCAAGTCCAGGTATGCTGTATGGACTGCTTTGCCCTCATCAATGGCTCTAGTGACTGTTTCGAAAAAGTCAACCAGGTTTAAAAGGCAGGATCTGCCCTTTACAAAGCCGAACTGGGTGGGGTCAAGTGTCTGTAGGTCCCCTATGTCTCTGTTTATGAGTTCCATAATGATTCTTTCCATAGCTTTGCAGACCAGGCTAGTTAAGCTTATGGGGCAGTAGTTTCCAGGGTCTGTAGAGGCACCCCCTTGTGGAGTGGGACCACTGTTGCTGTACGCCAGTGTTCAGGTACATATCCCGAAGTAAGGCTAAGGTTAAATAGTATTTTTATGTGTGGGTTTAGCTCCTCTTGGAGTTCACATAACACGCACCCCGGGATACCGTCAGGTCCCATTGATGCTGTGTTTTTTGCTTTGTTTAGGGCAGTTCTCACTTGGACATCTGAGATGACAGGGAGATTACATTCAGCTGGGATAAGTATTTCTTCTTTTGGGGGTGAAGGAGGGGAGAAATTTGCACTGAACCTGTCAGCCAGAATGTTAGCAATATCTGTGGGTTCAGTGTATTTTTTGTTGCTGTGAACCAACTCTGAGCATATCTGAGGGTTTCCGCCCAGGTTTCTAACATAGCTGAAGAAGGCTTATAGTTCTCAATCCCTCCTCTCTAAAGTCAGGGGCAAAGTCACAAAATAATCATGAGTAAAGCCACACTGCTAAAGACAATTTTAAAATATTGACAGTATTAATTTACAGAACTTATGGAGACATGCTGTAGGTGGATTGGACACTCTAAATTGGCCCTAGGTGTGAGTGAGTGCATGTGTCTGTCTGTCGAAGGTTGGGTGCCGGGCTGGCAACTCAATACCGTAAAACTCCACTGCCAATCATGAGCGGACACGTGATCCACTGTGGTGACCCCTAACCGGGAAAAATCCGAAAGAAGAAGACAGAAGAAGAGAATTTGTAATACTATGCATTTTGTGCTGAACAAGAAAGCTGTAACTCAAGCATGGAATTGTGTATTGGCTTTATTCCTCACTGAACCCCCATCTCCAAACTGTGGAACACTGCCCCTCAATGTGAAACAACTAGGAAGCTCACAGCGTGGTTAGTAACTGACTCTTTATACTTATAAGAGTGAATTATGATCATATCACCAATCTTAATGAGCATGTTATGTGTTAGAGACATGGATGGCAAGAAATTCACTTTGAGAGCAAAGGTGGAAGGACTTTAAGAGTTTTCATACTTAAATGACTCAAAATATTATTTTATCTAAACAGTATGCAGCTTTAACAGAAAATGATGCCTTACTGTTTAACTTTACAGAGTAATTTAAAATAAGCAGCTATAAATTAAATTAATTCTACTTTTAATAAAAGTAAAATATAGCTGAGGAAGAATCACAGTTTACTGCTTTATAAATTAGTTAGAAACAAACCTGCTTATTGAAGCCAAAGGGCATTTCTGATCAGGCATTTCAGTTTGAAAGACCAACTCAGGTGGTTCAGGGCCTACTAGATAAAGCAGTCCAGCATGAATTGATGAGAATGTGTGACTTGAATACACATACGGGGACAGAAAGAACAGGATATGAGGACTTCCTGGGTCCACATGGGTGGGGCAACAGGAATAATGAAGGAGAGGCCATTCTAGACTTCTGTCTGGAAAATACCTTGATAGAAGCCAACACATGGTTCAGAAAGAGGGACAGTCACAACATCATATACAAGAGTGGCCAACATGCAACTCAGGTAGACGTCTCCTAATAAGAAGAAGGCACTGGGGTAGAATCAGTGATTGCAAAGTCATCCCCATTGAAACAGTCAGCCCATAGCATAAACCACTGGTTGATACAATCAGCTGCAAACAGTGGTCAGAGAAGGCTCTAAGGTCAACAGAGACCAGGCTGAAGACCTGGAAGTTGATTGGAGAGAAAGTACAACATTTCAAGGAATTATTCAGGGCCCTAGCACCATAAGAAGAAGCGTGGTAGGATGCACACTGTTGGACAGATTAAGAAATGTGAACATAAGATCAGAAGCCAAAGTGGCTCCTATTCCAGAAAATATCAAAGAGAACAGATTACTGTGGTATGGGCCCATGTGCAGAAAAGCAGAAGACAGTGTGGTGAAATAGATTTGGGACAGACAGGAAGCAGTTAAGAGGAAATGAGGGCATCCAGCAAAGAGTTGGATGGATTGTGTGATTGAAGATCTGTGACAGTCTGGCATGAGTGTTGAAGAGAGCAGGAGTGTGACACTGAATTGAGAGAAATGGCAACAGTTAACATGACACCCTGACCCCATGTAAAAAATGTGAAAATGGGGATTGATGTTGATGAAATGAAACAATAAAGTTATTGAACCACATTGGCACTTCCCTACTCATGTAGCAGTGTGCATTCCAGCAATGGCTTTAGAGCATAATGACTGGTAAGCTTGGTGGCGTAGATGGACTAGAACAACACTTTGAGGAAGCCTGGGACAAGGGTAAGGAAGAAGTAAGGATTTTAACTACGGTAAAGGGAAAAGAAGGTGATCATGGGAATTAAGCGGGCATAAACACTTAAAGGCCTTAAATGACCACCCCTATAGTGATCTTTAAATGGTGCTGGATGAGCCTGCCAGGGAAGGGGTGTGATGGCAATGTGGTAACACTTTATATTCTCCAGGTTAGGGCCCCCAATTTGAAACATGCTGGGGGCCCCCAAAATGCTAACACCGGCCCTGATTAGGACTGAGTAGAAGAAGTGTATATTAGTGAAGATTTTAGGTTACTGTTGGAACTAGGAAAACCAGCACTAGCTGCCACAGGAGCATACATTCATAATGGTTTATGGTTTGACACTGGAAAACCGGGCAGACAGATAACATTTTAGTCAGTGCCACTGGATACCTACTAGTTTAACATAAATTGCAGATCCAGGGTAGAACGAAACAGTTGTCAGAACTTACACAAAGTACAGTATGACTCCAATAGTGATACATGTTGTGTACAGCCATACTAGTACTCTGCCATGGCTGTATACAAATGTGCAATGTGTGCACGAACAAGCGCACACATATAGACACACACAAATACTCATACACACATATATATGTATATATAGTATCATTTATTTTTGTCAAACATACTTTTGATAGAATTGTGAAATAGCCAGCTAAATTGGCCAAGTCACAATTCACCAAAGAATTAGAATTGTGGGGTCGGACTTGATGCAAGATCGGTGCACAGTGTGATTTAGGGAGCTTTCCATTTTCCCCACTATTGTGCAGTCTTTGAGTTAATATATATAAGTAACGGGGTTGGGGCACAGTCCCATGAAATGGGGGCACAGGAGACGCCACACTTCCAAAGAAAGCATTTTTGTGCTTTATGGTCAGTTTGATGCCTTGTATAGTTGACTGTGGTTGGTTGACATGTTTTACTGTTTACTGTTTGTGCATTTAGTGTCAGTCAGGTGAGTGATGACAGAATTTTGTTTTGAGAGTTACAACTAGAACTGTATATATGTGCATTTTATATATATATATATATATATATATATATATATATATATATATATATATATATATATATATATATATACACACACACACACACACACATACACACACACTTATACATATGTGTGATTGAATATGGCTGCTTATATATATATATATATATATATATATATATGTATGTGTGTGTGTGTGTGTGTGTGTGTGTGTGTGTATCTATATCTATATATATATATATATATATATATATATATATATATATATATATACACACACACACACACACATATATATATATATATATCTATATATATATATATATATATATGTATATCTATATATATATATATATATATATATATATATATATATATATACACACACACACACACACATACATATATACATACGCACATACACACACACATGTAAATGAAATGATTTGTTGACATATTGAATGCAAGCATGTTAGTGTACTTCACAACAGCTATGGGACGGGGAAAAAAACAATGCATTTGTCCATTTACTAACTCTGAGTCAGAAGTCACAGACGAGTGTAATGCATCGGCATAGCTGCAGAAATGTTTTGATTAAAGTCATGAATAATCTGCTATAAAATGACATAAAGAAGAGGTTTTTGAACCTCCTTAAAGCCAGACATCTGTTTCAGGCATGAGTGCTTTCAGCTACCCAGCTCTTCAGAATGCCTTAGCAGGAAGAAATAACTGGGGGGTTGCAACTGAGGTTCTCAAAGCCAAATATCTGTTCTGTCTTAATATTCATTGATATTGCTTGATTTATATTTTCCAGAAAGCGTTATCTGAGTATATATGCTGTATTCACCTCTCTAACCAGACCTCTCATCAAGTTGTCATTGAGGCAAGGAGTGTCTGATGTTTAAAGCAGGGTGTATCTGCATGTTAGTCAACAATGATGGCCCTTTCTGGACTTCTGGATATAGAAAACATGGGCTTTATTATGCAATAATACCCTACTTAGCAATCTTTTGCCAGAATGCCCTAGACATTCTGAGCATACTCAGTATTCTCTCTGTGTCCGTTGAGTCTGTCCAGCATACTTTATTTTGCAGCATTTTTTGTTTTTTGTTAAGTCCTAGGTTTTTTGGCAGATACAGTTCTATGGTTTCCTTTGTCTTCTCATTATATAATGCATCACCACAGGACTGTTACAAACACCATCTAAATCTGTCTCTGGTTATGGTAAACCGGTAGGTCCTATATTGAAATACTTGCTTTCTTGGACTGCTTCATCAGTGTATGTAGAACACATTATACCTCCCCCATACTCCCTGGTTATCATATTATATCTGCAGCATTCTTCATGTCAGTGATGGAACTGCATTGGGTTTATATGAAGTGAAACAGTGATACTTTTGTACTCTTTCTAACTTATTCACATCCGTTTATAAGCACTTTTGTCTTTTGAGTAAAAGGAGCCGAAATATCTCATTGTACCACATGGTGGTGCTATGCCCCAGCACCAAGGTATGACTTTCTCCAGAATGTCGCTCCCCTTCAAAACAGAAACCAAATAAAACAAAAAGCTTGCAGAAATATTTTAAGTATAATGAAAAATAAAGTGCTGACATTCTCTGTGCTAGCAAACAAACAACTGTAGCCTTATCTTTTCCAGCAATTAACTGTAGCTTTGTTTAAATAAATGGTTGCCTTTATATGATTACTGTGGGATTTTGGGATGCAAGTTAATTCATACTGGAAATGTAGTGGTCCTCTTCAAAACTGTTTAGTATATATTGTTTGCAGGTGTGAATGGGCGTTCCTTCGTTGAAGGTTGTGCGTTAGGCCCGGCAAGCCAGCACGTAAAAATCTACTGCCAATCATTAGCAGACCGGAGTTCCGCTGTGGCGACCCCTAACCAGGAAAAGCCGAAAGACGCAAACAAACATTTGCTTACAGATGTTATGCATTAATTTATCAGTGATACTGTATACTAGTGATACTAGTGCAGTCATTGTTTTCTGTTTGGTAAAGAAGACCATAATGTTCTTTATTTCTTGTTTTGTAGTAAACTGTCCAAGTTTTATGCAACAGAACATATTTGGTTTTCTTCCTTTACAGACAGTAGTTTATGATGTTATGATGACTTGGTATTTCAGTAACCCCCAACAAAGCATATATTTAATATTAGAAATAAAAAACACACAATAATTTATTAAGTGGGTTAAGGCAGTGCCAACAAACTGAGGTATAATCTAATCCACTGCTTCAAAGATTTATTTTTTAAATAGTTAAAGCCTCTACATACTTTAGACTTGCTGTTTTTGCATATGCTAAACAAGTGAACTTGTTTAAGTAACTCATCTTGAAATGAAACAAATCAATCACATTTTGCAGTTATAGTGATGCCAGTAGTGAGTACACAAGTAAAATGAAACATCCATCTTCTTAATTATGAAGATGAAACCATATTCAGCAGCACTGCATTATCTTTCAGTATTTCCTATTTTTTTTTAAGTCCTCCTACCTTGATAGGGTGAATACTTTGCAAAAAAAATATATAGCTGATTATCAAGAACAGTTTTCTTTGGGTAGGTACTAATGCTTCTGTATTATGTTACATTATATTATGTCTTAGGTACTGTAAACCTTTTAGAAACTAGTTGATTTATTTATGTGATAATGGTGTTGGCATGATATCACTATGATCTTTCAAATGTTAATGTTTTTGTTATTTATTTATTTATACTAAATTTAGGTTAGTTACAATGTTAAAATGTTATTTTAGGGACTCGGGACCTAACAAGGATCATTATGAGCTATATTCCACTCCAACCTTGTCAGAACGACTCCATCACTAAAGAAATTGTCAAGGTAATTTTTAAATTGAGTTGAACTCTTTATGCAAGGGAAGATAGTTCCATGGTCTATCCACTCTAACAGTAAAGGCATTTATCTTGCATACTCCATTATAGTTATCACTCTGCATAAACAGACTATTTCCTGCATTGAAGTTCTGACCAGCTAAAGTAACACCCAGAACAGCACGCTATAAAGTTCTCCCCTTATTTGCATTTGAAGACGGCCAGCCAGGTGCTCTGTTTGACATGAAGGGGGAGTCTGTTAAAGGTGTGGTAACCTCTGGGAGACAAATCTGTCTCTTCAGCAGGTTTTATTAATGTCACATACCGGGTTAAGCTCTTTAGAGCGAGTAACCCATGTACCATTTGATTTGCGGATATGCAGCATTTCCAGTAAAGCAGGGTCAGAGATTACCTTGTACACAAGGCAGAGATCACCTCTGAGTAGTCTGTATGAAACAGAATAAAGATTAGTGAGTTCAGCTGATCCACCTAGGACAGATGCTGAAGACTCTGAATTTTCCTTGTGAGGAACCTTTGTGGTCACTCCAGTTGCTGCAGGTGCTTGGAAAGGTACATACCAAAAGGGGTGTTGTAATCAGTTATTGGCCTGATGAGGGAAGAGTACAGGGAGATTGTAACTTCTATTTTTCTGGAGGCAATGGCCTTACTTATGAGATGAGCAATATAGAATGCCCTTCTTATCACTGTGGGGACATGGTGATCAAAGGTAAGGTTGCTGTCAACCTGTGTACCCAGGTCTTTCACCAATGAGTACATACTTAGGGTGTTGCTATTGATGTGGTAGTTAGCAGGAACATTGCTCTTACTGAAAGGGATGATAATACATTTTTTTGCATTGAGTTTAAGGCCATAACTTTGGCACCAATCATTTGTTTGCGTAAGACCCTCTTGTAGGATGTTGACATCGTTTGGAGATTCTATGACTGCTCCTAGTTTGCAGTCATCAGCAAACTTTGTCAGCCACAGACCTTTAGTTTTTGCTTATACTTCGAAGAAATAGATTCCAAACAGTAGAGATCTCAGGCTGATGCCTGTGGAACACCACTGGTTACAGGTCTGCTCTTGGAGGTGGATCCCCCTATTTCAACTGTGTGGGTTTTATCAGTGAGCCAGTTAGCAACCACCTAATGATATAAGGGTTGATACCTAGCTGGGTGAGTTTGTCAAGGATGCCTGAGTGGGGGATAGTGTCAAACGTCTTGGCTACATCTAGGTAGGCTTAGGGCCTTAGTGACTGTCTCAAAGAAGTCCACCAGGTTTAACAGGCATAATCTCCCTTTGACAAATCTAAACTGAATAGGGTCAGGTGTTTCTTAATTACCTATCGATAAGGTTCATGATGATTTGCTCCATGGCCTTGCAGATAAGGCTAGTCAGGTTAATAGCTCTATAGTTTCCCAGGGGTCAGTAGAAGCACCACCTTTGTGCAAGGGGATAACACTGGCCGTTTTCCATTCAGCTGAGAAGAATACGATGCTTAGACAATGATTGAAAAGAGTACCCAGTGATGTTGCTAATTGTTGTTGGAGCCCATGTAGGACACAGCTTGGCCTGGGATGTTATCAGGTCCCATAGATGCTGTGTTTTTGGCTTTAGAGAGGGCATTTATGACTTGCTGTTTAGAGATACAAGTTGGGGACAGGTGGTAGGGATGTCATGGGGTACGTGTGGCAGGGACAGGGGAGTGAAGTTTTCACAGAACCTGTCAGTTAACAGATTATCAATGTCCACAGGCTCAGTATATGTGGTATAATTAACTACCAGTTTGGTGCAAATCTGGGCCTTTCCTTTTAGGTTATGGATGTAACTAAAGAATGTCTTATGACTGTCCTTAGTTGAGGATGCTAATTTGGATTCATAGCTTGCTTTGGAGGACTTCACAAGAAGTCTTATTTGCTTGTTTAAGCTGAAGAGGGAGTGTTTCCAGTTAAGGGTCTGCTCCCTCTTACTTTTAGACAGCCATTTCTTCCTCTTATTGCAAAGCCTGTTAATGACAGTTGTCCACCAGGCAGGTTTGCTGTTCCTTGAAGAGCTTGTTTTGGTCCTATCAGGTACGGCTGAGTCAATGCAGTTATACAGGTATTTGTATAAAGCATTGCTATAAAACTTGGCATAGTTGCCTGTTCCATCTGAGGGGGGAGGTGCAGTGAAGCTATTTATACCATCCTGTAAGAGGTTATAATCAGCTTTGGAGAATGTTTTTAGTGTAGTTGCTGCTGGGGGGGGGGGCGGGGGGGGAATCAGGTGTGATAGTTACTTTAAATGAGACTGATTTGTGGTCAGATCTCACCAGGAAAGACCTCACAGTGGGGGTACTACAGTGGTCCCCCATATTGATAAGCACCAGATCCAGGATGCTGGCATCCATTGTGGGCTATAAATAACTAATTGGGGACTAATCAGCCTCAGCCTACCATTGTAGGACCTCAACACAGAAAACAAAATGTTTAGTGCTTTACTTATGTACTCTTTCTTACTTATTCACATCATTTGATCCATAACTGCAAAAAACAGTTTCAGATTCTAAAAGGTTTAACCATGCTGTTATACAGTGGGATAAGGATTTCCCTGCATCTTGAGCTAATAGACTTAAGTATGTTTTTAATTAAAAAATTGCATTAACATGAGTAGTGGCATCAAGGGTGTTGGTCATAATGCCAGATATTCAAATTCAGTACAATATACAGTGATTCAAAGGATTGTGTACTTATTATTTGATAAACCAAGATGCATGATTTAACATTTGTTGAAATTGTGCCTGACTTGATGTTCATTTGGCAAGAGATGATCTAAAAATCTTTGAATTTTTGTCTTGGTTTCTTAAGGATGTAGTGGTCCCTGTTAACTGTGCATCTTCTGTAGACTTTGATACCCAGACCTCCAAACTAGTAAGCATGGTGGATATAAACACATTACACAGAAATGGCCCAACACAGACCCCAGAATACTCTTCTATGAACCTAAAAGCACCAGTACTTAACATCCCTAATTTTCACATGTGTATATCAACTTTCTGCAATAGAATGGCATCCAATCCAGTATTCGTTTCTCTGCCTTGCTTCAGTTAAATGCTGTCATAGCCTTCAGCTTTCCCACAGTCCTGAAATGGAGGACTAGGTATTGTGAGACAATTGTACGGACAACTGCATAAACTTTATTAAAAAATATATGTTTCCCTCTTCAGACGACCAGTATGCTCAATACATTGTTGAGGTTCAAAAAGTTTAACAATAGATACTTAGTTTTGGCACTAAAATATATGTGATGATAAGACATGTAGAGCTGCTTTGTGTCTGTCTGTACTGTGACTACATATAACAGAACTGCCACTTCAAGATGAATGTATAGATGTGATGTTGTCCTATCTCACCTTCATTCTGTACTGGTTGGGTTCAGAACCGATCTTTGGTTCCAATTCAGCCTATAGAAAAGCTTGAGAACTTCCATTGGCTCATGGCTGTAGCCCTATCCCATCATGCTCAGGGGAGATTACTCAGATCTCGTTTGTCGCTAAACAAGATCGTGTGCTTCCATTCAGGCTCTGGCTAAGTGGAAATATTTTTTTCTGTTTGAAATTGTTTAAATTGTTCTCTTTACTGTTTTTGAAAACCTTTTAGAGTGTTAGTAGTTGGTTTTAGCCCAGTTAGAGTGTTTGCTTTATTGTTGGCTGTTTCATGTGGCCATCGTTTCTACCTCTAGGCCTTTTTTCTTCTCTAACTGCCCTATCCTGGGTAAGGGTATCCATTCTCAAATTATTATCCAAGCTTGTTTAAGTTAAAGAGCTTGGAGGAAAGTCTTGAGTCTTGTTTTTACTCGATTGGTCTTTCCCCTGGTAGCTCGTTTAAGTTAGAGGGCTACCATTTGCCCATTTAACTTAGAGGGCCTTCCTTCCCTTTTTATATTTCTTCCTTCTCTAGTTAGAGGCAAGTTTGTTTAACTTAGAGAACTGCCCCTCCTTGTTTCTCTTTCATATTAAAACTTTGGATTGCTGTTGTGGTTGTTAAAAAATGTTTTTCTCTATTAGTGTTGTTATTAGAGGTTGATTGTTGTTGGTAGCGCTGTTAATACATAAGTCCAAGCATTCAAAAGAATCAAAACACTCTGGATTTAAGAAATGTGATAAATGTAGCCAGAAAATGTTGTTGACTAATGGCCATACTAGTTGTGTTTATTGTTTAGGTGTGTGAAGATAGGTGAAGGCTGCCATCCTAGCCAGATAGAATTCTGTAGATAATTCTGTCATTTGTAAATATTAATGTAAGCCGCATGCTTGTTCTCTTAAATGTGAAAAGACTGCATTGGATATTAAACTGCAAAAATGTAACAACAGTGCATTATGCTGTAAGAAAGCTACGTCAAGCATTTTATGACTGTCTTTGATGTCAAAATTTGGAGTCGATATGTCTGGATGAAGGAATTCTGGCTATTGTCTTGAGACCAGAGTTAATTGCTAGAATTTGCATGTATAAATTATTTTATTGTTCTGGCTTCCTGACCAGCTGCAAGATCAAGGGCTATTAACCTCTGAGAATCTGTTAGCCTGGGAAACAGAAAGAAATTATGCAATCTAAAATGAATCAGTGGTACTGTGCTATCAATTTAAGGACATAAGGAATGACAGCATTAGTGCATTTGTCTTGAGAACATCCAACATCACCAGCACTGTCTTGCTCTGTATGTAAGTTTATTTTAGAACTTTGTTTTCTCTTATATATAGCTAGGAAATAGGAAGATTAGACTAGTTTGTTTTTCTGTGATGTCAGAACTTTTCTACGGTATTATTTTAAACATTTCTCTGTGATCTCTGAACTCTTGACTAGCACTGTGTAGTAAGAAGTGTTGTCTTGTGTTTTTGTTATTTATTATTAAATATTTTTAAACCTTTCAACTGTGGCTGTTTTATGTAGAGTTAATTTAAACTCTACAGTACATTGCATGTATATAGTGATACTGTGCCAAGTCATTCTTATAAGCCTTGACTGTTCAGTCACACTTACCACTTGGATAATAATATTGCACAGTAATAACTGGACACCCTTTCAGAAGGGCCTTTGAGTAGCTGATATTAGTGGGTGGTAGCAGCTGGTACTACCCTTTAGACTGGGCAGAAAAGGGGCACAGCTGGAGAACCTGTGCCAGCCTTTACCAGGAGTGTCAGTTTGGTTGTATAAACTGTTACCTCAAAGTGTGTGTGTGTGTGTGTGTGTGTGTGTGTGTGTGTGTGTGTGTGTGTGTGTGTGTGTGTGTGTGTGTGTGTGTGTGTTTCAGCTACTTGGGCAGGGACATGAAGCACTGGTTGGACAGAGAGGGTGCTAGAGGTTTTAGCTTGCCCAGTAGGCTGAGATCTGGACCCTATAGCTGTGCCAGTGGGGAGTCTAATTGGGGACCTGGAGAGAAAGGGAATAACCAGACCCAGACTGACTGTGACCTCTGTAAGCTCTTAAGGGAAATTGTACTTTACTGTGTGTATTTATTATCCTTTCCCTATATGGACACCCCTCACTGGTGTCAGTGGTGATGATTGAGGCTCCTTGATTGCTGGGCCAGTGCATGGGCATCACAATGTGTAGTCCACATTCAGGAGTCATGTGCATTTTGTCATGCTTCCAGTTCCAGAGTTTTGCTTGAGAGAAAGAACAAGCTTATACTGAGAGGATTATTAAAGACCCCTTTCACAGAGGCTATGGAAGAGACTGAGTATATCTAAAACACCAAAATCCCCATCTTTCAGGTCAAAAAAGTCAGGGAAGAGAGCATCTACTTCTATTCCTCATTTGGAACCAACCAAAAAAGTAGCAAAAGATTCATCCTCAGACCTGAAGGCTTTTGGGCCCAAAAACCTTCCTCTTTGGCTCCTACTGTGACTTCGGGGCTGATGGAGTTTCAAATTCGGATCCAATCCTCAGTTCTGGAACCAGTCTCCCCAACCCTTAGATCTCCTTTGCTGCAACCAGTGAGGTCTCCTACCCCTTCCTCTCAATCCTCCAGGAACCTCTCCGATGAAGATGTGGATCATGTGGTGAGAAGACTTTTATGAACACTGGCGCTGGCCAAGATATTTTTGACTCCAACCCAGAGGGATTTGGAGCTGACAAAGACTACCTTCCCTTCATCAATTCCTCCTCTGACCAGATCTGGGGCTTTGGATCCAGAATGTCTGGATCAAATTGAACTGGAACCGTCAGTACCAAGACCTACACAGGATCTTCAGGCCCGACTACAGCTCTGACTGCCTCAGTTCCATTGGAATTTGAGGAGTCTAGGAGCCAACATTCTTAAGTTGGGTCTGGTGAAGGAAGTAGGATCGGACAGCTGTCTGATCTGACCTTGCTTCTCGGGGGTTTGGTGCAGGTGAGGTTGGCTCCTATATCAGCCTTGGAGCCTACTGCCTTAGTTCCGGTGATGCCTTCTGGTCCTTTAGAGCCATTGGCTTCTTCAGATCAGGGCCAGGGGACCTTCAAGCTGATGAAGAGAGTGCTGTCATCATGGGCAGATTCACTCTCAGATTCAGGTATTCTTCCCCCTAAGGTGCCAGTGTCTCTCTCGGTGCCATTGTATCCACACAGACATGGAGTCCCAAAGCCTGAGGATGCTCCATTGGGTGAAGCTTTCTCTTCTGAAACCTCTCCAGATTACCCTTCTGAAGAGGTCCTTTGAAAGAGATTATGCAAGAGGAAGCATTTAGACTCCCCAGAGGAGTCCATCATATCAGATATGAACCTCGATGAGTCAGAAGGGTCCCCATGGTCACCCTCTGAGGATGTCTCCATTGCGGACATCCTGGAAATACTTAGAGAGGTGGCTGGAAGACCATCACCCCTTCTGAGGGTTGAGTCTCTATACCTGGAGGCTTTCAGGTCTCACCCTTCCACCTCTTGGGTGTCTCCACCTTTTGACCACCTCATGATTGTAGTTAGTTGAAGGGTGTGGAAGTCTCCAGACTCAGTGGAACCTGTTCCTAGGAGGCCAAATAAGTTCATCACTGCACCTTCAGACAAGGAGTTCCTTAGCAAGGGTGTCCCAGTAAATGCAATGGTGGTGGCGGCAGTCACCAAGAAGGAGCTTTCAGAGACATCCTTATCTGTCCATTCGCTGAACAAAGAATCTCATATGATGGACAGATATGGACAGTGCACCTTTTTCTTCAGCGTCATTTGCTCTCAGGTTACTGAACTACCTGACCCATTTTACTAGGCTTCAGAGGGATCTCCTGAAGGGGCTAGGAGATACCATGGTTCTGTAGCTGTGGGGGTTTCAAACAAGGCTTCCTCTCAGCTCTCCACCTTAAATTCAGTAGTAAACTCCTCCATTAGGCTCGTTTCTTATGCAGCTGATGGAGCAAGTAGGGCAGCGGATACAGGAATTTCCTTAAGGAGATATTCCTGGATGCGCTTATGTGATTTCGCAGATCCCTTTAAGTCTTCCTTTATTAATGCCCCTTTTGACGGCTCATCCTTGTTTGGGCCAAAAGTTAAAGACACTAACCAGGTGTGAACAGGAAGAAAAGACTCTCTCTGCCATTGGAGTCCATTTCTCCCTACCTACCAGACCATACCTCAAAGGTCAGAAGGGAGGTAAAATGTGGTTTTGAAAATCACAGAGAGCTTTCCAAGACACATGTGGTGATCCTTCTCCCAGGGGCAGAGGGGGAAATAACAATGAAAGATGCTGACCACATGGCAGAGAGGGTCCACAGAACTAGGATGTCAAGGACTCCTTCTTTGGTAAGCCCTTTCAGCATTTCTGAAAGGAATCCCATCTGTCCATCTCTGGAGACAGTTGGGGGTTGCTTATCTTTGTACCCAAATGCCTGGCTCGAAATAACAAAAGAGAAATGGGTACAAACTATCGTAACCAGAGGCTACTACATTACCTTTTTCCTCCCCCCTTAAAAACAAAATCCATCCCAGATGTTCCACCCAGTCAAAGGGATCACACAACTCTAGAAATAAAAAGTTGCTAGACAAAACAGTAATCCAAACTGTACCCACAGACCAAATTGGATCCAGAACTTACTCAAGGTTCTTTGTAGTTCCAAAAAAGACAGGGGACTGGAGACCCATTCTGGATCTCAGCAGACTAAATAAGTCTGTGAAGAAATCAAAGTTTCAGATGGTGACACTGCAGTCGATACTTCCCTTCCTGGGAAAAGATGATTGGATGTGCTTGATAGACCTCCAGGATGCATACTACCACATCAAAATGGACAGGCAATCCATCAGTCATTTGCACTTTCAGCTGGGAGCCAGTGAGTACCAGTTTCGAGCTCTGCCCTTTGGTCTCACTACAGCCCCCAGAGTGTTCACCAAATGCATGGCAGTAGTCACGGCTCACTTGAGGTGCCTAGGATTCCGAGTGTTTCCGTACCTAGACAACTGGCTCCTAACTGTCACCACCAAGCATCTACTAACAAGAGGAAGAGACACCACCATACAGCTTTGCTGTCACCTAGGGATCACAATAAATTATGAAAAATCTGCCTTGTTATCATCTCAGCATATCGTCTTTATAGGAGCAGATCTAGATACAAAACAAATGTTGGCCAGGCTTCCCCCCAAAAGAGTTCAAGTCCTACATCTTCAAGTCAAACATCTACTGTCCAAGAAAAACATACTAGCAAGGACTGTCCTGAAGGTTTTAGGTACCATGGCAGCAGCAATAACCTTGATACCATTGGTGTGCTTACACATGAGAATTTTGTAGTGGCTGCTGTTCACTCAGTGGTCAATGCAGAAGCTAACCAGGTCTCACCAAGTTATTATTACAGAATCTTGCAAGAAAGGCCTTCATTGGTGGCATCATTCCACTCAGGTGACCCTAGACAGACAGTTTGTTTTTCCACAACCATTAGCCACAGTGACCACGGACACCTCCAGATAGGGTGGGGGGCATTATCTGGGAAAGACAGTCCAGGGCACTTGGCAGGATCATGAGACCTACTTGGATATCAATGTTCTAGAGATGTGAGAGGTGCTTCTAGCATTGCAAGCATTCCAAGACTCCCTTCTGCTAGGAATGATTGCTATACAGACAGACAAAATGTCAGTTGTGTGATACATAAACAAACAAGGAGGAACCAAGTCTTACTCCCTCTGTCGAGAGGCCCAAAGAATATGGGAGTGGGCAGTCTCTTTCCAGTGCTTTCTGATAGCAATGCACATCATGGGGAAATCCAAAGTGATAGCAGAAAAACTCAGCAGAGCTATTCTGATGCCTCACGAGTGGTCCCTAAAACACGAAGTAGTGGAAAAGATTTTCTGCAAGTGGGTCCAGCCTTGCTGTGATCTCTTCACCACATCCATGAATGTCAAGTGCAGCAGCTACTTTGCCCTGATCCCCCCAGGGAATCACCAAGGGATGCACTCGTACATGATTGGCCCCTGGGTCTCCTCTACACCCCCCATTTCCTTTCATTCCCAAAGTCCTTCAGAAAGCCAGCTTGTTGGGAAGGAGTTTGATACTAGTCGCCTCATACTGGCCTCATCAAATATGGTTCCCCATTCTTTGGCCTGATCTCTAGGAGGAGACATGAGTCTGGACCCAGTTCCAGACCTCCTGACTCATTCCTCAGAGAAGCTCCTTCCATCAGTTCAAACCCTCAAGTTGACAGTTTGGCTGCTCCAGTTCCACACATAGCCAGGCTTCCTGACATTTCCCCTTTGGTGAAACATATCTTGATTTCATCTCATAAGGCTTCAACCAGGAAATTATACTCAAGCAAATGGAAAAGATTTTCCCATTGGGCTTTCAATAATCAAAATGACCCTTTCACTGACCCTATAATGTCTGTATTAGACTTCCTGCAAAGCTTTTTAATGAGGTTGCAGCTGTGGCTACTATTCGAGTTCAACTAGTGGCTATATCCAATTACCATATAGGAGAAATGGGACTAAAAATAATGTCCCACAGATTTTGCAAAGCTTTCCTGAAGGGTACCTTTTTTACTCAGGCCTCCCATTAAAGTCCCGCCCAGCACCATGGGACCTAAACTTTGTTTTATCTATTTTCATTCTTCCCCCTTCAAGCCTGCATCATCCTGTGACCTAAAATTCTTAACATGGAAGACAACCCTTTTGGTAGCCATCACTTCTGCTAGAAGGGTATCAGAACTACAAGCATTGTCAATAAGGCCCCCCTACATGATTTTCCACAAGGATAGAGTATCTCTGTGAATAAACCCGTCCTTCCTACCCAAAGTGTGCTCAGAATCTAACTTGAATCAGTCCATAGACTTACCAATTTTTTCCCCAGCTATTGCAACAAGGCAGAGTATAAATTGCACCAGCTAGATGTGCATAGGCAATTACATTTCTCCCTAAATAGAACAAAGGATTACAGGAAAATGGACCAGTTATTTGTATCATTTTCAGACAAAAAAGGGTGCCCCTCTATCAAAGTCAAAAAATAAAAAATAAAAATAAAAAATGGCTTACAGATTAAATTACCTTCACTTACAAATCACAAAACAGAGAACTTCCTGGAAAGGGAAAAGGTCATTCTCCAAGGGCTATAGCAACCTCATCTGCCTTTCAGGCGAGGCTACGTATGGATACTATTTGTGCCGCAGCAACATGAGTAAAGCCTTTATCATTTATTACAAAGTGGATTTGGCCTCCAGGAACAGGGCCTCCTTTGGGTCCACTATTCTGAAGAATATTCTCCCTTGAGCCACCCAAGAAAGATAGTGCTAGGGACGCTGTCCTAACCAGTACAGAATGAAGGCTAGATAGGACAACATCACATAAAAAAGTTATGTACTCACCATAACGTTCCATGTGTTGTCCATCTCACCTTCATTCTTACTTCCCACCCTCCATCTCCCAGCCTTTCGCTCCTGGTGGATGGAGCGATTGTGATTGGAATATAATGTTCTCTGACTCTTTTCATTGGTCTGTTACATATGTGAATAGTTCTTCTTCTCATTAGTTTTAAATATCTGCAAACAAGATCTCAGTAATCTTCCCTAAGCATGATGGGATAGGGCCACATCCATGAGCTGGTGGAAGTCCTCGAGCTTTTGTATAGGCCGAGTCGGAACCGATGACTGGTTCCAAACCCAACCAGTACAGACTGAAGTTGAGATAGACAACACATGGAACATTGTGGTTCTTATATACCTTCTTTTATTGCCATTTGAAGATGTACTGTATCCCATAATGTATTGAGATGGGTGCCAGTGGCCAGTGTATTCCTGCTGAGTAATCTGTTAACATTGTTCTTGCTGTGCTTCTATTTTATACTAGATTACAGTTATTTTTTACTGCAAATGGTGGTATATCCTGACATTATTGACATGACCATTCAACATGACTAAATGATCAGAGCTACACATCATAACAGTATACTGTAAGTTATTTGTTTTAAAAGAAAGAATTACTTGCATTTTGCTAGTTTCTGAAAAACAGGAAGGGAGTGACAGATAAACTATCAACTTTTATGGGGAACAACTTAATTTTTAACCAGAATGTTAGAAAGATTAGAGTATATGAGCTGGACTTTTTATATCTGGAAATGTTAATCTGTCTGGTTATACTGCACTAGATACATCACGAAAATTATTAACAGCTCTTATCTGTGTCATGACATTGATAGTTTTCATTTATATAGATCAAGCTATTAATTACAAGAAACTGAAGCAGGAACTTCTCTGTGTTAAAAATTGCTAATGATATTCATTTAGCACAATTGTTTCTGTACTATAAAAACTAATAAATAAGTGCCAAGACTTATCCATATAGTTATGACCCTCACTTTGAAGTCCTTTTGAAGTGATTAACTGATGAGACTTTCTCATCTGATATTCCAGGTTTGGCACAGTTATGAGATTTTGTTAATTCCCATATTTAGAGCTGTGTGCATCTCTTGCCAGTATACATTGTGACAGTATTCACTAGCTTAGGAGAGCATGCTCATTTCCTTTGGTGCAAAGTTATTTTTTGCCACTTTAATTGTTTGGATCTGAGTTCTAATGTACATCACTAAAATGTTCTATATTTCATGGTATACATAAGTCCATAAGCCACAACCAGCAGACTCATTGTTTGCATAGCCCCAGTCAGGTGTAGAATCTGAAGTGCTGTGGGAAGTTCCAGTGTTGCATCCCCCTCGAGGAGATGATGGGAAAAACCCGAGGCTTTCTTTATGGCACAGAAGATGGTGAAATTACAAATTAGCTAGCCCAAGAATCAGCATAATTGTTTTTTTGTGTGATCCCAGGTCTGTGTTAGATGGGTGGGAGAAGGCAAGGTAATAAGGAAGCCAAATACTGGCAAAAATCTTCCCTCACAAAGTCAGTCCTTTGTCTTCATGACAAAACGTCATCTCTTTTGTAACTGACCATTGTCTTTGACAAAAAGAGGAGCACCTTCAGTGATCTCCTTGGGAAGTACATCCCAGTATATTAGCACTGACATTCCTGAGTTGAGACATCCAAAGCTTGACCACACCTGGCCAGCTCATGTGAAGCAATCCCTTATCTCCCCCACAGAAAACTCAGTAGTTAAGCCTATGACTGTAGAGTCTGCTGCTCTGGCCTCCACCCAATATCTAGGAAAGATTACTGACTAGGGTTGAGGAAACTCTCATGGACTTTTTAGCACCAAGTGGACCCATGGGGATGGCCCAGACTTTATTTTTTTTGATGGCCCAGACTTTATTTTTTTTAATTTATTTTACATTTCTTAATTGGATAAGCACACTTGTCAGATAATCATTTTTAGTGATTACCCAGGCCTGAATCTTTCTTACAAAAACAATCAGTATATATGTGAGTAAGCATAACATGTTATAGACAGTTTTGTATATAAATATTTTGAGGCAATTTACACCTATAAATATTTACATTTTACAGCGTTTTCAGTGTAGTGATTCAGCCCAGGTGTTTCTTTAGTGCATTGGTTAAGTATTATTTAAGACTGGGATAAAGTGTTTCTACAGTGCTGGTGGCAATGGGGGATAAACCCTGACAATGGTCTGAGTTCAGTTAGTGGATTAGATATCTTGTCATCACAGTAGGAGAGGATGAGCATGCCTGTCATGGGGAAGGGAACATGCTGGAGTCCCACTCATGAAGCCATGGTGGAAACTGGAGCTTGTGGAGGGGTCACTGTGTCCTGGTGGATAAGGAAGGTGTAGAGGCAATGCCACTGCAACCTGGGGAGACACACCCTTGAGCATTAGCTCACAGCTCACTCAGCAAGTATGCAATACAGGTGGCAGCAAAGGGATGGGGATTAGGACAGTGAAGATCCCTTCCCGCTGCAGTATGATAGCACCTTGCTTGGCCCATCCTGCTCTGCAGTACCTGCAGGTGAAACTTCTAGATCCTGGCATGTAACCTGGGGATCCATGCATAAGTATTATTTCAGTAGGGAGACCTTCCTGGTGCAGGTTACACAAGGGAACCTGCCAAGGTATAGGAGCTGTAGAGCAGGAATCATGGGCTGCAGGCATGGAGATATCTGAAGTCAGCAGTGATGTTAGGGAAAAAAGACTAGGATAAATTGTTATAGGTTAAGTTAAACTGTACATTCTCAAGAGAAGTGAATGCAGAATACTAAGACAGATGGAGGATAAAGGTTAAAAAGTAAATGCAATGGGAGGTAGAAGGAGGGCAAAGATAGTGAGAAGACATGAGTACTGTGGGGGGTCTGTTGAAATATTTGCATTATACAGTATCAAATAAAGGGGTCAGGAGTGGTAACCATTTTAAATGTCAGGAATCACAATGCTGCGACCTGGAACACTGAATAATCAAAAATCCAGACTTATGTATAGTAAGTATGAGATTGCTGTTTTAAGGAATACTTCCTTTTGCCCAAGGTATGGTAATCTTGAAGTTGGAATACATAAGTCTGGGGGTATGAGGGGCTCACCATTTGAGGTGCAGAAGGCTTGCCACCTGCAAAAATAAGTTTAAAGGAGAAGAACAATGTTCAATATTCACTCTTTTTATTTTTTTTCAACATTTTGGGACTGGGCATTGTGAGTCCTGATGTTTCAACAGGGTGCATCCCGGAGTATGTTCCAAAAATCTGCTATGCTTAAGATACTTTCTACCTTTTGGAGGGAGAAACATCCAGAGTATCAAGGCAGATTTGTCTAAAAAGTTTACACTGGTGAAAGAATATACTGTATGGAGGACATTGTAATGTAATCGTATCAGAGTTATTTTTGCAGTATATTAAGGAGGTTTAAGTAAGTAGAATGAAGGAGGATAAATGTTAGGTACAATAGCTTATAATGAGTGATGACAAAGGGGACTGTGGATGGATCTATGATTGATGGAAAGGGTATTTGTATAGGGAAGAATTTTAAAGTGATCTGCTATGTTATCAAAGGTAAACAACAGATTTTACTGAAGGCTTTTTGTAAAACACTGGTATAGGCAGAATGTGTACAGGCTTAGGGATGATTATGCATGTGCAAATAAATTTCTGGTTTTAGGGGTGAGTAGGTTATTTAAATGATAGACATGTGCAGGTTGTTTAAGGACATTAGTATGAGTGTGATCAGTATAGGTTCATAGGTAAATACTAGGCTAGCTGCACTTATAAGCCTGTCCATTTCCCCTTTCAAAGGTGAAAATCAAACAGTGTACCTTGTGTTTGCGAGGTAAACACCTTCGCCAATATGCCAACCACCAACCCTTTGTATATGAAAGCTATTGAGGGTCAGTAATCACTCTAAAATACTTAAATCAGTCCACCTATATAATGGGAGGGAATAAGGATTCTGAGATAAGTATAATATTGTTGTTATTAAGACCTCATAGTGCACCAGAGATCATATATGTAGTTTTGTGGAAGGTGATGTTCAGTTTATGTTGGAAGAACTAAGTGAAAATTTTATTGAATCATCCTAGAGAAGGTATTGTAAATTGGAGGAGGATGTGAAAGCTCTTAGAAGTCAGAGATTATCAGCATACTACCTCATACTGATATAATAAAAGTCAAATAGCAGTGTGTTCATAAAAATGAAGAGTGTGGCACCATGAATTCCATACTGGAATGTGGCTGCTGCAGGCAGGGTATTCAAGAGCTGTATCTGAGAAGATGTGTTGAGGAGATAATAATCAAGTGGTAAGACAGTATTCAGGGAGAATATCAGTATGCTAACATGAGGGAGGGTGGCCTAATGGTTAAGGTGTTTGCCTTACAAACACAAGGTGCAGGGTTTGAGTCTCACAAGGGATAATTGGCTAGGCATAAAATGGCTCGCAAGGGCAGTTAGCTCAGTATTAACCTATGAACCTATGAAGGAAAAGAGGATGTAGTCTGCTGAGATGAATGATTCTATTCTTTCAAGTCCAGATAAGCAGATCCTAATATATATTTTGAAAATCACTATCAGTTGTATCAGCTGTTTCATATACATTTATAGCAGTATTAAAGCCTGTGTGGAAGACATACAACTGTAGTGAAATGATATTATTACCTTTTTTAAATAAATTATGTGGTTATATGTATTTTCATTTTTACTTCCTATTATCTTGCTTAATGTACAACCTTCTGGGCAATACCTATTAGATTCAGCAAGCTATTTTTAAAAATAATCTAGCAGTGCAAGGGAAGACACATACAGTACAAAATGCTACTATGTAGATTTTTTTCAAATTATTACTTTTTGGTCTGGTGCATCCCATTTCACTTGTCATCATGCTGCTCAGACTTACTCTGCTCCCCTACCCTATCCTCAGTTCCTACCCACCCACACTACATCTACATTTATACTGCCCTGAACGTCACCCACTTTCACATTCCCTCCTATCCCCTCACAAACCTCATTAATGCAGTACACTAACAAACCTTCCTTTCCTTTCTTTCTAGCCACCTCCTCCTTATCCTTATCTTTAATCCCCCTTCCATTGCAGCCTCTCTCTCTTTTTCAAAACTACCTCCTCAAGCAGCTCATAGTGTAATGGTATCTTTTAAACCTACCATGTTGTTTCTTTTTCTGCCTCACTCAATCACTCCTCATTATACATTATACACCACTACTCACCTGTAATTAACATGAGCACAACAAAACATCACAGCTTCTGCTGAAACAAAAAAGAACTGGGAGCCAAAATCCAAACCAGAAAGAGGCACAGGGACCCACAGACCAGTCTGCGAAAACAGATGATTGAACCAAACAAGCAGTCAAGCGTTTTCGTCTTAGATCCAGACTTCTTCAGAACTGCTAGTTACAATGAATCAACCATTTAAAAACTAAACCATATTCATGTGATTAAAACCAACCAATAAAATTGTACACATGAGAAAAATGTTTTTTTTTAAAACACAACTAACATGAAAAGAAAAATGAAAAATGAAATTAATGAATAAAGAATAATAAAAAGTATTACCCTTGGTAATCATCCCTCAAGACTTTTTAACTTTAAACTGGGAGTGATTGAACAAGAGTCATTGAGTCCAGGGGGGCTTGAGGGCATCACACATCAAAATCCAAATCAATTCCTTTTTGTTAAGGGGTTCGTCTATACAAAAACCCTAGGATTACATTTAATGTCAGAGAGCCCTGAAATGTGCCTATAAAGGGCATTGGTTGTCTTTCCTTTTTTAATTTTATTCAAATGTTTGTAAATTCTGTCTTTTAATTTACGAAGCGTCTTACCTATATAAAATGCCATACAACACTGGCAGAGTGCCACGTACTCCACCTCCTTAGCTGAACAATTGAAATATTTTTTTGACAAATAATTTCTATACTTGATAGAAAATGACTCACCTACCAATATATGCTGACAGTAATTGCAGTGGTTACATTTGAACATACCTTTAGGTCTACTGCCACACTCATGATCGTTTCTCATTTCTAGGAGGTTCTTGAAAGTTCTACCCTTCCTGAAAACCACCCTTGGTTTGTCTTCAAACAGATCTTTACCTTCATTAATAGTTGTGATGATTGTCCAAAATTTGTTGACTACATCTAAAATGTCTTAACTATTGATGGAAAAAGTAACTATTAAAGACCGTTCAAAAGGTACACTAGATATATCTGTTTACTAATGTCAACCCTCCTGTCTATTCCTGGACCATGATTGGAGTCCTTATTGATTGGTAGCAAAGGTTTATAGATCCCCCTTCTCCTTTTTTCACATACTTTGTCCATGATGGACACCAACATGTCCAAGGGGTACCCACTTTTAGTGAACATGTCTAATAATATGCCTCTCTCCATAATGAAAGAAGAATCTTCTGAAATCATACAAGCTAATCGGACCAATTGTCCTTTAACCATCACTCTTTTTTGATAACAGGGGTGCCAGCTGACAAAATGGAGCTATGAGTTGGAGAATATGTTTTTACGAGAAATGTTGGAACAGAAACAGCCCTTAGTATAATCCTTGATGGCCATAATATCCAAATATGCCATCCTATCTTTATCAAAAGAATGAGTGAATTTTAGAAAGGATGAACTGCCATTAATATAATCCAGGAATTCAGTCAGTTTGGTCACTGAATCAACCCAAATGATAAAAATATCATCCAGGAACCTGGTATAAAATGTCCAACAGTTGGCAAAGGGGCTGTTGAATACAAAATGTTTTTCCCAAAATGCCATGACAAGATTGGCAAACCTGGGGGCACAAGAGGCCCCCATGGCTACTTCACTTGCTTGTTTAAATAATTGACCTTCAAAATAAAGGAAATTATTTTCCAGTACTAACTCCATAAGGGTAATGGCCATACTGATGTCATTTATATCTAAGACACCCACATCATAAAGCATAGTTTCCAACCAATCAAGTCCTTCCTTATGTGGGATGACTAAATATAAATTTTGTACGTCAATGGTGACCAGAATACAATCATTCAAAAACCTGAGTGTAGCTAACCTGGATAAAAAGTCCCAGGAATCCCTACAAATGTGTTCAACTACATTGACCATCTGCCAACATATAGCCTAGGACAATATCCCATCTAGATAAAGAGCATCACTACAAAATGTTCTGTAATTTAACAAGCTTTAACTCAAACATGTTCATTAACTTACTAAAATCCCTGAAGTGGTCCATCTTAAAAACCTACCTCTAGATGAAAAACCAAGAACGCCCATTCACAAAATGGAAGAGTCCATCTGCCTCCAGGAAAAGCAAGTATTTTGATTCAGTCACTCATGTTAGAAACGGACTGCAAAAACAAAACTTAGTATTTACACACAGATGTTATATCTGAACAAATCCACAGTGACGTTGGCAAGTATAAATCACTATTTATTCATAAAAAAATGAAAAGAGCTTTTGTTTCATACAAAAAGAAACTTCACCTAGATGAAGCAATACGCCACTTTAATACAGCATTGTTAGATACCCTTAATAGCATAGGTCCCTTCGAACAAAAAGAATCAAAGGCAACCATGCTCTTTGGCTATCAAAACTGTTGAAACTTCTAAAGATGAACAGGGACAAAGCACGGAGGGAGTGGCAAAAGAGTAAAACCACAACATATTTGCAAAACTTCAGACAACTTCATAATCAGGTTAAAAACAAGTAATTAAGGACAAAAAGCTTTTATATTCAACTACATTGATTGCCCCTTCAACAAAACACACTGCCTTCCTGTAATTCTTCCATGAAAACTGACTATTACATGCATTATCCTGTCAGTCTCTCTAATATTTTTTTTTTCAAATCCACCTCCAAAGAGGCAAGATTATCAGATAGCTGCTGTATATATTTTGATGACACTGAAAGGAAGCCACAACTGTACAAACTTTGGATACTGCCTGTTGCTGTTTCTCCATAAGTCTGCTATAAAAATCAACCAAGGCCTTAACAGCGTAGATGCCACCTGGCTGTATTTTTTCCATTCCTTATTAAAAATGTCACCAGGATCAGAAACATTAGGTTGTATAGCCACTCGTAGCCCTCATGGTATGACGCCAGCCATTTTGTTTTAATTGGTTATTGTAGGTAAATGTATATATATTGGTGTAGGGATGTGTTTTTATGAATTATTATAATAAATACATTTTAGCAGTTATAATAATGCTGTTTAATGCCTAACAATTATTACAACTGATTTTTCAAAAATGTTTGCCTTTTACGTCATGTTGACATTTTCTATTTAAGGAGCCCTGAGGAAGACATTTAGTTTATCTGGTATCTAGTTCATCAAATAATATAGTGTTTCACTGAACATCAGTGTTTGGAGGTTTTTATTGGTGCTGGTTGGTGATTAATACTTTTGGTTTTGGCTCTGTGCACCAGAGGGGGAACTGTACATATGGGGGTGATTAGGATGCATATGCATTTTACTTGCACTCATTTCTGATATAGACAGAGATATGAGACTTAGATCTCTGAGGATTAACAACATATTTTTTACAAAGCTGTCATGATTTACCAGATAACTTATATAACTACTGAGAGTTTGCATAGCAGGTAAAGAAGAAACACTTCATCCCAGAGTGAGCCCCACTGATATTTTGCAAACACACCCATTACAATAAAATAACGTCGGATTTTTCTGGCATGAATACATAATTAACAGAAATACAGTATTTTGTCAGTCAAAATAGGTTACTGCAAATTCTGATTGTACTGTGGGAGGATAGATATTTTTCAAAATCTGGAGTATGTTGACTTTTCATTAGACAACAAAATCTAGCTGATAAAATTCTGGACAGGATATGGCTTCAGGATGAATAATTCTTTCTACAGTAAAAGGCATCTTCAGAGCAATTTTTGTATTGCATGTTTTTTGACATATGACTGTAAACCTAGCGTTTAATCAAGGGTGTTCACCAAAAGACTTTTATGATGTGGTTTAGTGGTAATGTGAGCCCAAATATCAGTTACACCTGAATGACTGTTAGTTAGATAAACATCTTATGAATTCAGATAAATACCTTGTGAATTGAAGCTAGACTTCTGGAATGGGAGTGCTCAGCTTAGTATTAGATAATGTCTGTGGCAAGACATCATGCTAGCATAAATCATTACACTCACCGATGAGCAATGTGTATTACTGCCATTAAGGCAGTTAATACGTAAATGTGTATTTTTTTTCTCTGTCTTATGAATTTGATTATTTTCTGCCTGAAGTAAAAGCACAATGTTTTTCTATTTTTTTATAATTTGCTAGATTTTCCTACACAATGATCTTCCAATTTAAGGCACATAGTTAATGCCATGAGCTTCTCACAAGTTTGCTCCTGTATTCTTGAATTCAATTCTTTTGGTCTCAATTTGTTTTCTATTTGACATAGCACATCACTTAATCTGGCAGTTCTCTGGATCACCCTTGAAAAGGGAAAAGTATGCCTATTGGGTTTACTCATTTAACAAACAGTAATAAAAATGTGTATAGCAGAAATGTTGAAATTAAATACCTGATTAAAAACAAGTCCTATTAAAAGCATAGGCATACTAAAAGAGTTTTAAAATTATTCATGCATTTTTAAATATGTTTGTTCTTAAAAACTATACATCAGAAAATGTAATCATGAATATAGTTCGAAACTTGGAGTTAGAGTATTTTGTCCTCTAAAGGTGAACATTTCTATGATTATGTGGTGATGCTATCATTTATGTATTAGAGGTGGAAGAGCTCAGCTGAAGTCTTGCCCAGTGGAATAGTGCCCTGCACTGGAAACCACAGTTTCTCCAACGGAGAGATGGGACAGAAAATTTTACAGGTGGAGTTTATGAATTTTCTTCTTGTCCTACTACTTTCTCCATCTTTCTTTAAGCCACACTTTCAGTGGAAAGACTAAAATATATTCAAGTGGCATATATTATATAATAGTCTACAAAGTCTTCAAAGTAAGTAGTCTGAATAAGTGCATTCATGGTAATAAAAAAGGAAATTTTAAAATCTATATTTTTAACTTTGCTGTTTCTGTTTTTATGATACTTATATGTTTTACATGCCATCTATGTGACGGTACCTGAAACTGTCATTACATTTTTTCCTGCAACATGACACTGTATGAAATCAAAGCTCAGGAGGCAGCATCCCCTAAACATGTTGGAATATGGGAGAAATGCAGAACTGGTTGTTTTATGACCCCTCCTAGGGATTTTCCCAGAGTGAAAATCCTAACTTGAATGTACAAAATTATAATTACAGTATAGTGAATTTGTCTGAAATATGTGTTTTTTGTGGGAGTCATGCCAGATCCATACAACCACATATGGGAGTCTATTCCCACACATTCTGCTGTTTAATATAATTATTTCTGAAGTTACTATTATAAGGAAAAAGGCAAACACTTATTTTTATGCACAGAATCATATATTTGCCTTTCTCCATTCCTTAGCAATTTCAACGAGAAGTATAATTTTGAAATGGGTCTATATTATGAGAACGAAAACTGCATTGTGCGAATACCTGTTGAGCGACACACAAAGAGCGAATATCTAAAATATCGAAACTCAATAATGACAAAACAAACAAAAGCTGTCACTAACTGTTTTATGCAGGGGGGCATGCCCCCCTGCACCTCCCATACTCCCACTACTTAAATATACCAACTCCGAGATCGCACTCCATTGAAGTAAAGGGAAGAATTCCCTACGGCGACCTCAGTTCATTCTTTTGATATTTGCGATATTTGCTCTTTCCATGTCACTCAAAAGGTGTTCGCACAATGCATATTTCTTTCTCCTAATATAGACCCTTTTGAAACATAGCACTTCATATTATTCAGGCATTTAAATTTTGCCAGAAAGAATGACTCCCCAAATCTAACTATTTGCCAGTGTCACCTTAAGGTCCACTGTACTCTTTTGGACCATGCCATTCTTGAAAATGTCTCAGAATACAATACACCCCATTAATGACTTGTTTATTACACTTTTGCAAAACTAAATCTTTTCCTGCCTTTTCAACAGCCTTACTTTTCTTGACATTCCACTACATCACCTAGGGACAAATCAACAATCAGCCTTAGTATAACTGAGGCTGTTATGTTTAGCCGTATAAAGCTCATTAAATTATATCATGTGTCAACATGGTATGAAGCCTGGGTTACGTCCAAGAAAATATGTTGCAATCCAGTGCCTTGTTCTGGGACTTATTTGAGGCTCAAATGTTAGACAAAAACTGCACTCAATGTATTCAATATTTAGGCCAATGAACTTTGGGTACCCAATGTGCAATCCAAAGCCAATGAGCACATGCTTGAACCCATACTCTTCTGGCTGCTCATTATATTTAAAATGAAAAAAATCTTCAATATTGACTAGGCTGAGAGGAGAAGAGAGGAAATATAGCATATTTCACATCCAATAAGCTTGTTATTTCACATATTTCTAGTATACAAATTGTACGTTGATGTTGTCATTATGCACTGTTTTTTTTTGAGAATACAGTGACTTTTACCAGATCTGCATCTTTATGACAGCAAGGCCATGCCTTCCCATTTCAATGTTCAAAGCAGAGGTGTTAATGTCAACTCATAACTGAAAGATTAGTTTAAGTAATCCTCTCACTGAATAGTTATAAGGGTCAAAACAGTTTTTGGAATCTTCTGATGTTGTGTGTGTGTGTGTGTGTGTGTGTGTGTGTGTGTGTGTGTGTGTGTGTGTGTGTGTGTGTGTGTGTGTGTGCTGGACAGTGCTTTCTGAGGTAGGGGAGAATGAAATCAACTTGAGGGAGCCTATTGTAGGTATGAGAAGTGCTGCTGAATCTACAAATGAACTGCTAGTCATGAATGTCTACCATGGTGGGCTGGAGGAAGAGAAAAAATGTTCAAGGAGGATGAGACAGATACCTGTAGTGCTGTTGATGGGATATAATGGAGGAGAAAATATTTCTGTTGCAAATATGGGCTGCAACATTGATGCAGGTGTGACATCCCCACACTGAGACAGTAAACAAGGAGCCTGAATAATTACCACTGACACTGGAGAGGGATGTTCACTTGTGATACAAATGGATACATTCAGTATTTCCAGATGAAGACCTCTCTACATCAAGCACAATTTTCTTGAAGAGCACACAAGGAACACACTCAGTCTGGGGTCTGCATTTCTCTGTATCTGTCTCTCTCCAGGTCCCCAGTAAGACTTCCCACTGGTACAGCTGTAGGGTTATGTCCTCATTTGAGTGCCAAGCCAAGTCCTTCAGCACCATCCCTGTGAACCCAGTGCTTCATGTCCCTGCCTCAAGTAGCTGACACACACACACACACACACACACACACACACACACACACACACACACACGCACACACGCACACACACACACGCACACACACACACACACACGTACACGCACACGCGCGCACACACACACACACAAACACACACACTGTGCGATTTGATTTTTCACACACGCACACACTTGGAAAAGGCTGTCACAGATTTACTTGCTGTGCCACCTTCTGCCCAGAGTATAAGGTAGTTATCACTGCCACCAGACACTCCAAAATCAGCTACTCTAAGGCCCTTAACAAAGGATGTCCAATTATACTGTGTAATATTAATACTAGTACAAATGGTAATAGTTGACCAAGACAGATAGGCCTTCTGGAGTGGCCCACACAGTGTCACCAAATAAATATAAGCACTCTCAAAGGTTAAATACTTTCTACAAGGACCAGCCACAATAAAATATTTAAATATATTTAATAATAAATAATAAAAAACATGAAAATACTGAATATATATTTATAGTAAACCACAGAGTTCAAATCACAGGAAATATTGAAAATAACACTGATGGACAGACTCAGATAAATAAAGAAAAACAATATATAAATCATAATTTCCAAGATGGCATGCCCTCAGCTGGTCACCTGACTCTAGGTTCTCACAGTATTCTCCTTTGAAGCTGAGACAGGAATTTAGCATAGACGGCTACAATACACATTTAAATGTTTATGGCAGTGCCTGGGGCTTCCCCTCTTTTTACTGGGCTAATGAACAAAGGCATGTTCTAGACCTGCCATCTCCAGTCCTATTCAGCACAGTGGGATGCCATTTTAATGGTTTAACGGCTCATTCATATTTCCTTTATTTTTTAAAGTACACTAGCTGGTTAACTTTTGCTCTTCCGGGGTCCTTTGCTAACATATATACATACAGTCTCACATGGATATTCCTTCTTTGTTCAGTAGGATTCACTGTTGATACATGTTTTTAACACAGTAACATTACAAACACATTTTGATTTTCAAATGCCATATAGTTCTAATACATTTGCAACATAAGCACATGTACACATCAGTTTGGTATTCAAATGTCATACAGTTCTAATACATTTATAACATGAACATCTGTACAAATCAGTTTATTTATCCAAATGCCATACAGCTCCAATACATTTGTAACACAAGTATCTTGTAAACATCAGTTTGATATTCAAAGGATATCATTCTTTACAAAACACCAGCCAGCTATGCTGGCACTAGCCCATATCATCACACCCCCCTTTGAAGACTCAAGCTAGTTTTTCAACTGACCCTTGAGAAACATGGCTTGAGATAAATAAGCTTATCTAGAAATATGTTACCCCATTCCCTGTCTTGAGATTCCACCTGCCTTGGCATTGCTGACCCCACTACAGTGCTGCACTGTCATATCATATGCCTGCAATCCTAGGCTCCACCATAGTAACTTGGGATTTTGCTGGCTGGCTCACTGTAACCATAGATGCCCCTCAGACTCCTCCTGCCTCCTACAAATACTTAGCACAAGGGCCTCCCTGTCATGATAAGGTTTTGTCATGTTAACATGTTACAATTTGGGCTCATGCATCCTGCCTAGCAGTTCTACCATATAGTTAACATCACTGACCTTCCTTACCACTTTGAAGGGTCCCTTCCAAGCTGTCTACAGCTAATTGTGTCTGAAAGGAATGCGAACCATCACCTGCTGTCCCACAGCATACCCTCTGGCATGAGCATTCCAGGCATACCAGACCTTTTGCTGCTGTTGGACTCAGCCAGGTTCTCCTGGATGAAGCCCATGAGCTTCCTAAGCCTTGTCCTGAGGTTTAGGACATATGCCACAACAGATTCCTTGTGGGATTCACACTCACCCTCCCATTCATTACAAATCAAATCTAACGGCCCCCTCACCCTATGCCCATACAGCAACTCAAAGGGTGAAAAACCTATGGATTCCTGGGGTGCACCTCCCTGTATGCAAACAACAGATGGGGAAAATATTTGTCCCACTCTCTCTTAAACTGGTCTACAAATGCCTATAGCATTTTCTTTAGTGTAGAGTTTAACCTCTCCATAAGACCATTAGTCTGGGGATGGTAGGGGGTTGTCTTTGGGTGCTTCAACCTACAGCACTTCCACAGACAAGCCAACAGGTCTGACATGAAATTGGCACCTCTTTCAGTCAATATTTCTCTTGGGAAACTTACCCTGCTGAAAATCTGTAGCAAACATTTGCCACCTTTTCTGCCTCAATGGAGGACAAATCCACTGCCTCAGAGTATCTAGTAGCATAATCTACTGCCACTAGGATATACTTCTTCCCTGTGAAACTTGGGGTACTCAGAGACCCCAAAATATCCATAGCTACTTTCTGAAATGGCTCCTCAATCACAGGCAAAGACATCAAAGGAGCTTTAACCTTATCTCCTGCCAAGTTCTCCTGGACCATGCCCATGAGCTCCTTACTTACTAAATAGAGAAAATTCCATACAGTTCTAATACATTTGTAACATAAGTCTGTACAAATCAGTTTGATATTCAAATGCCATACAGTTCCAGTACATTTGTAACACAAGCACCTTGTATACATCAGTTTGATATTCAAAGGATATCATTCTTTACAAAACTCCAGCTAGCTATGCTGGCACTAGCCCATATCATCACATCAAGTACAGTTGATGTGCTTACAGGAGACACAGTCTACATACCTCTTAACCTATTAGTACAAGAAATGTATTACTCATAAGCTTGGAAAGTTGTTAGAGTAACAGGATTTGTTTTAACATGCATTTTCTGAAGGATTTGAAGTCTGAAACTCAAATGTGTGTCATTATTTAGCAACGTCAGTCCTCAGATCATCCCAGTGATTTGTCAGAAAAAACACATATTTTATGAGGAGCAGACCAAAAATATTAGCCAAAAATCTGGACATTCTGTACAGTTGAGAGGGATGGACACAAAGGTGGAGAGTAGTATTTCTTTGCAGTGTTATAAGGTAGCAGTGCAAGAAGAATGATGCAAAGGAAAGGCATACGTAATGTTGCTGTAGGAAAATCATATGCGCAGGACATGACCATGAATTTGAGAAAAGAGAAAGACATTTTTATAAGAAGGCATGACAGATTATGAGAGGTTCTTTCAAACAAGCTCTAAAAATGGCCGACATATGAGTTATGGGCCAATATTGTGAAGCTATTGGACTTCAGTACAACTGATATTAGATCTCTGATTCTTTTGGGGTTAGAGAAACATGCAGAGTTGACATTTAAAAGCCAGTATACTTATTTGTATACTTCGTGATTTGTATTTTGCTGCCAGAAACAGAATGCTATGAAAAATATGTGATATCTGAATTGATGCAAGTTAATCAAGGTTTACTTTACATTTCTGTACTAATGATATTACAAACAGAGAGGAAATTGAAGTATTTCTGAAGGACAATTGCAGAGGTGTCACTGGTGTTATAATGGTTGTCAATGTGAGGAGAATATGGAATGAGGAGAGGGAATAGTGAATGTAAAAGAAAACAAGATTATTCATTTACTGAGCATATGTTTACTCAATGATTACAGAGGTGTATGTAATTACTGGGGACAGCAAAAGGCATTATTTTACTGATGGGAAATTAGATAGTTTAATTAATAAATGTCCTCTCAAATGGAGTAATCAGTGTAAAGAAAAGGGTCATAACATGAAAGAGTTGTAAGCTTGTCTGTAGCAAACTGAATAAGGGTTGTTATTTTGGTTTCACTGAGAAATGCTAAAGAAAAGGGGTGCAAATATTGAGACAGATGTGTCAATTACAGAAACTAAAAATGAAAGTATGTAAAATGAAAATGAAGGAGAAATGCCTTAGACAAATGGAACAGAAAGCTTTGAAGAAATTATTGAATAAAGTCAAGTCATTGATATAGAATAAGATAATGCTTTATTGTCATTTTATACTGAGCAAATTCTGTTTGCAAATAAATTTGAAGGTTTGAGTTCTGAGGGTGAATGGGAAAAGGTTTGGATTCATGTGATGGTGGATGGGAGATATACTGAGGGTTCAGTAGAGACTAGGGAGTAAAAATAAAAAATAAAATAGTGAGAAAGTTAACAAAAGGAACATAATTTCTATTATGTCTATCAATGTTAATAATATGGTCAGTGATATTCTCAGGTTAGTGATTTTAGATTAAGTATGATGTAGTGTGCTCACAAGATATAAGGTGTATTACAAAATTAAAAAGGGAACGGTTTGAGCTGAGTTGGGGTAGAAAATGTTTCTGGTCAGATGATATAGGTAAGTGTTCAAGGATAGTGGTTTTATTAAGAGAAATCTCACTTTAGGAGTTGGATATCATAATTCTAAAACCAGGTAGAAGGGTGGTCATCGATGCCGGAATGAAAGGAGGCATAACTAGGTTGATAGTTATTGGTGCCTATATGGACTGTAGTGAAATAGGTAAATTTTTGAAGAAATTAAACAACTTTTGATAGTTACTGTAGATGTTATAATGGTGAGTGATTTTTTATTGCAGTGTAATGAAATGGATTGGTAAGTCAGCACAGGATATGAAGATATGTGAGAGATTTGTTAAAATAGGTGATATGTAGTTTGGTAGGGAAAGGGTGTATACGTACTTTAAAGGGATAATAAAAATTGTGACAGATTTTTTTGTACTCAAATACTTTGGAAGAAAATAGGTGTGGAAATTTACATTTGGTTTTACAGATCATTATGCTAGATGGGTGAATTTGAAGCTAAAATGTAGGTGCTAAAGATAGTAATGGGGTATAAAGAGATTGAATGCAGATTGACCTCAGCAAAGTATTTGGCATGAGGTTCTTGTATTATGGAGGGAACATGACACTATGAGGGCCTTTTTAAAGAATTGAACTGACTGGTGGGTATATTTTAAGGAAAATATAAGAAGTGATATATGTTTTTGAAGGAAAGGCAGTTAAAGGAAAATGAAAAGGAGAATTTTGAATAAATATGGGAAGTTGTTAGATGAGCAGGATATTTATGCTGTAGGAAGGAGAGGAAAATGTTAAAAAAAGGATTAAAGACAAAATGAAGACACTATTAAGAAGGCGCAGTCTTTTGTGTTAAAAAACAGAGGTAATGCCTTTATTAAGCAAAGTGGCTATGAAGGAAGAAATATGATGGACTACCCTTATGATGAAGATGGCAATTAAAGTTACATATAAGACGATTTAATGGAGTTGCATGCAGGTGTATGAGACACATATATACAAAAGGGATGCTATGCTGTTGGTAGGGGGGGTTAAGAAGGTAAACGAGGGATTAAGAAAGGAGATAGAGTAAGATATTTTGGACGGAACTGAATAAGGTACTAGGGATAGTGAATGAGAATAGTCTTTCATGTATTGATGATATAGGATTATATATTTTTTAAGGGTTTGGGAGAATATGAGAAATTTATTTTGAAAGTTAAGAATGAAAGGCATAATGAAGATATCAAGGTTAATATAAAAGTAGGAGGAGTTCTTATGTGCATATTTAAAGAAATTTGATAAAAACACATAAAGAATCGGTGTTCTATTGCTTTATGCAATATAGATTACAATATTTTTACTGAAATATTGAAGTTAAGGATGGCAAAAAGTTTTAAGAGGTTGTGAATAAGGTGGGTTATGGAGTTCCTAGTAGACAGATAAGAGAATTATTAATTTTGGTAAAAAAAAATGTATGTTATAGTTAATTAGAAGGATGATGTTAAATCCATAGCCTATGACATTACTAGCCTACATGATACTTTAAATCAAGAGAAAACATGGACAGTTTTGTGATGCCATGGATTTAGAAACAAACTTATTGGTTAAGATCGGTTTATGAGTATTCTTAGGGTAAGTTGTTGATATTTATTTATTTATTGGCATTTGCTTACCAGGAAAGTCCACTGGGCCAAGCAGAGCCCATTTTCAGTGGAGGCCCAGGGAGAAAAGCTCCATAAGAAACACAAATGGAATATATAGTACATTTGAATATATACAGCACAGAGGGAACAAAAAATTCTTAAACAGAAGTACATTTAGAATATATATACATACATTAGATACACACATAATAAGCTAATTAAAGTGTAGTACAATTATTGTTCACATAGTTGTATGGGTGAATATAAAATGCTTATATGTACAGACACATGATACACACTTAATAAACTAATTACAGTGTAGTGCAACTATACTTGACATAGCAATATGGGTGAATATAAAATGCTCAGCACACAGATTATGACTGAGATTTAGAGCTGGGAAAACATTAAGAGACTATAACAGTGATGTTGCAGAAGTTGTTCTATATAAAAGGAAAATGAATGGAAGAATATGAGAATGTATGTAAGAAGTTGGAAGTGATAACAGTAGAGGTGAGAAGGGTGGTAGTAATAGATATGAAGGTAAGGAGAGAAGGTTGGTAATGGGCTCAGATAGGGTGTGAAGAAATGTTAGTGTATTTGTGTTAGATATAAGGAAAAATGTAGTTACACGGAGAAATTGGGGAAAGGGTAGGAAGGCACTGAAATCTAGGTAATGGCTGGAGGAGGCTTAGTGCAGTTACAGATTCATTTAGAGTAAGGATGTGTGTCTGTAGGACATTTTTGAAGGAGGCAGTGCATTGCATTGTGTGAATGGCTGATGGAAGGCTAAATGGCTGCACGTTAGAAAGAACGAATGGTGAAAGGTGTTGAGTAATGATGTTCTCTTAATGGGTTATTATTACTATTTTGTTTGTTTAATTATGGGTGATGGCAGTGTATGCAAAGGAGGTTGGTGAAAGTAGCTGGATTGCAGAAGGATGTGTTACAATTCCAAACACAATTTATGCAGACAATGATATGTTAATAACAAGGAATAGATTATGGATAGTGAAGTTAATAAATGTTTTGGAAAGAAGTTTAATGAATGTAGGTTTACAGATTAATAAGTAAACATGTAAGGGACTAAGGAGTGTACTGAAAGTTGGGAAAGTATATTTAATGTAAAGGAAATACATTTTTTAGGGATACCATTTAAGAAAAAGTAGTGAAGAAAAGTAGGATGAGGTTATGCTGTTATAATTTCTGAAAAAGGTGATCTTGATTAGTGGTACTTTGATGGTAGTGTTACACTATATATTAGGGATATATATGTTAGATGCTAAAAGAGAAAAAAAAGTTATTGATCTAGTTTTCACTGTTTTTGGAAATCAGTGCTTAACCTAGGTAAAAAGGGCAGTAAAATATAATGAAAACATAGAGGTGGGTTAAGGATGTTGCATCCAGAGGTTTTCTAATTAACCTGTCTATATTTTTGGTTGTTTTTTCTAAAATAAAGGTCAAGAATGAACATTTGCACAGAGCATTCACTTCTAATTATACACTCTTCTTTCTGGATTAATTTGCAGTAAAATGTCCAGATTTGCTCAATTAAAATCCACAGTAATTCTTTCTACAATAACATATCACACAAACCTATGTTTCAGACACACAATCTCCTTCTGAGAAAGGACAACTTTACCCTGAACTCAGAGAGTTAACAGCCCTCTTTCTTGGACACCATGGTATTGGAAAATTGTCTGCAATAATAAAATCCTGCAGAAGCCTTCTCTGCCTAATATGCTGTATATCTGACTACCTTAACATAAGTTTTATTTATATCATGTTGTTAATAAATGGTTCTATTTACAATATTTACAGCAGCAGCTCTGTATTTTATGTCACCTTTATATCGCTTTGTGTACTAGCCTGGTGAGAACCACCATACTATATTACAATGACCCTCCCCAAGCAGAAAACCCTTTGTCTCATGCCCACTAGACAGATCACCAATATTGTGGTGGATCAAATGTGGTCTGTGTTTGGCAATGAATTTGAATAGTTGTAAGGAAACTGCTCATGTACATAACTGTGTGTTTCTGTCATGCTTTCTGCTCAGCTATATCAGAGGGGCCTGGCCTGTGACCTGCATAAATTCTTAGCTGAGAAGGTAATACGTTGCTTGAAGAGAATGTCTGCTTGATTACCAAGGATTCCCTTTCAACAGCAGAATACTTGGTTTTTGCTTTACTTAACTTACAAGTCAGATAACATATGGGGTGCTTTCTTCATCAAAGGTTTGTGAGAGTTCTCTTAATAAGCCTACCTTTGATGCATCAGTATAGACTATAAACGGCTTGTTGAAATCCTAAGAGACTAAGATAGGTTTTTGATCATAACACATTCTTCATTTGCTTGCAAGAACTATGTGCCTGTAGTGCTCACTTTACTTTGGATACACATTAACCACTTGCTGGCAGTTTCAGCAAAAAAAAAAAAAAAAACATTCACCGAAACTACTTTCAGTGAAGCTCTGAGAAATTCTGCTTTGGAGGGGAGAGCCTCCTGAATCCATGTGGGGGGCACCCCACAAACTTATAAATACCAACTCCAAAGTGGCAAAAGAGTAGGGAAAGATGAAAACTCCACTACTGGTGAAAATAGTTTCAGCTAACGTTCCCTGATCTTTTTTATGTTAGCCGAAACTGCTCTCAGTGAATCAGCAGCAGTCCTTTACTTTAAGGGGTCTGGAAATTGTCAGATCTGTAACAAGACATACTACTGATACAAAATAAGGTACAAAATTTTGATAGTATCAGCAAACCCCCCCAAATGCTGTAATTTGCTTCATGGTGCTAGGAATACATAAGTTTCCTAACAGCCTCATTATTTTTTCCTTTCTGGGGCCTAACAAAGTCCTTACTAGTAACAAAACCAAAGTATATCATTGCCATGCCTAACTTGCTTTTAGGAGGTCTTGACTGTTGACCTAGCTTGACTGAAAGAGTATAGCACTGCGTGTACTTTAGCTAGTTGTGAATCTCAGTCCTCTGAGTTTATTATGACATAGTTTAGGTATGGAGCAGCATATTTGACATGGGTTTTAGGACTCTTTCAGTTAGTCTCTGTCACAGAGGCACCGTGTAGGACTAAAGTAGGACAGTATACTGGAATAATCCCTGTTGTGTTGAAAAGGCTGTCGTTTCTCTTGCTTCAGCTGTTAGAGGATTTTACCAGAATTTGTTTGTTAGGTCTAATTTGGTCAAGAATCTTGCTTTCTCCAACCTTGTTTTGCAGTTGGTGCAGAGGATTGTCTGCAGCTGTGAACTGTTAATAAGCTGTTTCATGTAGTACATGGTTTGGTTCCATCTGTCTTTATTTGGCTAATTATATAACTCTGAGTCAGTCAGTTAACCAGAAAGCACTCCTGGGCTGAGTCTGAAAAAGGTACAAGGAGATCAGTGGTATAGCCCAGATAACAAATACAGATACATGAATAAATAAAGCCTTTGTATTTTTCTTTGATCACAGACATTAGAATTGTTGTTCAGCTTCTGAAAATCATTACAGAATCTGATGGCTACATCAGATCCTGGGACTGACACTATGGGGCTTTTCCATTCACTTTTTGACTCCTGTATATCGCCAACTTAAGCATTTATTGTATCTCCTCTTATATAGCTTCTCTCTGTGACTGTGGTATTCTGTGAAGTTTTAAGTTACACTTTTACCCTGGAATGGTCTCAGTATTGAAACAAGTCTGTTCTGCCAGTTAAAGCTGAAAACACCTATTTCTTAACTTTGTTTATTATTTATGTGGCTTAGATAGTCTGGCATCTACTTAAACCATAAGCATAGAGGCTGTTTTTCTTCTTCTCTGCTACTATAACTAAGTATATAGGTTTGTGCTTCTTTCCATGGTTTCGTAATGATAATATGGAATATTTGCTCTGGTCTTCTCTTGTCAGTCAGTTTATTCTTCTAGCTTACACTATTTTTTCTAAATTTTCAAAAGGACCCTTCCATTTAGTGTGTGTGTTATCTCTGTGGAGAAGGCCAACATTTGCACTTAGTGATTGCTGCAGTGGTACAGCGGTTAGCATTGTCGCCTCACAGGAAGAGGTTCTTTGGTTTGATTCTTGGCTGGAGCTACTTTTGTGTGGAATATGCATGTCCTCTCTGTGGTCAACTGAACTTTAAAGACATGCAGGTATGTGTGTAAGTGTGTGTATGCCTTCTGTGAAGGTTGGGTGCTGCGCTGGCAACTCAACACTGTAAAAATCCACTGCCAGTCAATAGCAGACTGGTGATCCGCTGTGGTGACCCCTAACCAGGAAAAACTGAAAGACTTCAGCTTTGAATTTCCTGGTCCTTGCATTTCTAGTATATATCCATTTTTATGCACTCTGAAGTTTTTCCATGTGTTTCCATGTGTTGGTCATTACCATTTTCAGCATATCTTGTAGGTTGATAGACTGTTCCATGACACTTTTTAGATAGGGTTTTCTCTTCTTCTGAAGTTTTTTTTTTTATGATATCTAATAATCTGTGTGGTGCCTGCCATATAAGAACTCAAAGAAACTAAACCCTGCCAAAGCTTGTGATCCTTTCCAAATGACATCTAGGAGGTATGGTATTAACTGGTCCCAGTTTTTGCAATCTTCTTCAATAACTTCTTTCAAGATTATCTTTAATGCTTAGTAAAAATGCCTTACTAACCCATCTGTCTGGGGATGGCACACAGTTTTTTAACTGATTGAAATTAGTGCACCATGCAGTGCATTATTCTGGAAATAAATGGGGTCCTGTGACTGGTTCCACAGGCATTGTTGCTATGGAAAATAATAGTACTAACTCCCTGGCTATAGAGTCAGTATTACCTTACATAGTGGAATAGCCTCAGGGTACTTAAATGCATAGTCCACAATGACCAGAATGTATTGAAATTCATTACGGGATTGCCATTACTGGACTTTGCTAATGGCTCAACAATGTCCACTGTAATATATTCAGATGACACCTCTTTAATGGGCATTAGTCTCAAAGGATTTTTAAAGCCTTGGTGAGGAGGTGTCTTCTAACATTCAGGTGATCCATCCTGGAAGTTTTCAATTTATTTCATTATTCCTGGCCAGTAAAACTTTGATAGGATCCGTGCTTCAGTCTTATAAATTCCTAGGTGTCCTCATAGTACACGACTATGGACTAACTTCATCACTGAGTTTTAGGAAGTTTTGAGCACTGGTAGTTGACTTATTATGTCCTCTCTGTTTTTACTTAATTGGTATAGTACACTGCTTTGTACCTTAATGTGTGGGTAAGAAGTGCTAACATTTTCTTTACTTTCTTCCTGTACAGCTTTAGCTATATCTTCCCTGTTCGGCTCAAAGTATCATTTTCTTACTGTGACATTTTAAAGTTTATCCAGCTAGCCTGGAGCTTAGACAGTTCTGGAGAATCCTCAGGGTCAGTCTGTCATGGGTAGAAGGTACTGCCTCCTGCTTACCAATGCAGGCATTGGGATCTCATTGTATAACACTTTCCTAAGAAAAACAACTTGTGCCAGTATTATTTAGTGCTGCCTGATGTCTCCATCTTGCTCATTTTTCTTGTTCACTCTTTTTCTGTATAGACTTGATGCATATAACCACTTTTTTCTAAACAGTGGGCCTGGTTCTAAGTTAGTTTGTTTCAGTATACACTACCATCTTCTTTTCTTTTCTTTTTTATTCTTTTATTCTTTAGGTTGTTTTCCCTGCAGTCTCACCACCCTCTCACTTTCTTTTTCTTTTGTAGGGTGTACTCCCTCTGTAAAGTGTATTTCAGAATAAGATTTATCTTTTTTTACCCTTTTCATTATTATCATATACCTTATGTCTATAGTCTTCCTTTACCTAGATTTTCTGATTGGTACTGACAGAAATAGGTTTAGAAATCTGATCAGGTACTATTTCTTCCTTTTTTACTACACTAATGAAGTCTTTCTAATTAAGTTTCTCCTTCTCAACACACATCTGCTGCTTGGAATTCTCCGTTTCTGTGGATTTCTGTTTTAGCTTGACAGAAAACTTAAAATTCTGCATACTAACATTTTTGGAATACTCTGTTTCAGTGAGTGATTCCTTCTATTTTGTTCTTATAGTCCATTCTACTCACTGCTTTGTAACACTTTCAGGCTGCAAGATTTTATTAGGTAATGCCTTTCTTTCTACTTGGCTTTGTTCCTGCAGGTTTTTCTGCTGTAGGTATGGGCTGACACAGCCCTATGAATAGTGAAAGGTTCTTCTTCCCTGTGTAATCTTAGCCAATAGTAGTACCATTTAGGCTTTCTAACACTATTCTTTGATATTTGTTGGACTCATTCTCTTGAGTTTAACCACTGATTGCTGACCCATTTTCCAAGTTACATAGAGGTATTTCTCTAGGGTTGTTGATTTGCTGGTTCCCCTCTTCGCTCTAGCAAGATAGACTTCAAAGGAGATGACTTCTTCCCATTGCTTCCACAAATCTTTAAACCAGGGGAAAATCTTTCACTGTTATCATATAATGTGTTACACTGGGAACTAAATCAACAAGATGAAGTATTTTCCAAATTCAGTTTGTATTTCTGAGTAATGGGATACTGTTTCCTATCATTGTGAGTGCAGATACTTCAAGTACAGTCTTCTGTGTTTAAGACCACCATTCCCCCAGAGCTGTAAGTGGATTGTGAGGTGTGTCCCTTCACTCCAGAGTAGAGACCAAAGATAGATAGATAACTAACTAACTAAATAAATAAAACAAGCTCTTAAGTCAAGTAAAAAAGTCTTGGCTAGAAAAAGAAAAAAAATGCTTTTCATTGTATGAGCAGTTGTAAGGAGCTGCTACTTGCTATAGTTTTACAAAACTCCTTGCAAATATGTCTGTAACAAGATTTGCTGTATTGTAGCAAGGTGCTATAGTCTCTTGATTATGGATGATTAACTGATTTTACTTACACAGATAGCACTATTGAAAGCTGATCAGTGATTACAATAAAGCTCAGATCATGCCCATTAACTACTTGTAACCAAGAAGCTGCCTCCCTCTTTTCACCTTAGCTACAGCTCTGCATTCTTGCATTAAGATGGCTGAGATCCAGGAGATCAGGATCATGTATGCAGCAGGGTTAAGGATTTTGGGGATGCAGTTAAGTGGAAAATGGAACTAGGTGGAATGATTTTGAAACAGGAGGTATCACCACCCAGAATACCAGCTTGTTCATGATCCCTCAGCTATCAGACTCATGGTAACCTACCTGTAGCCAGAGAAAATATACAGGCATGGGCTTTTAATCATATCTTTGGCAAATGCTGGGAGACATAAAACAATTGCATTCCTTCATTCTTCAAAAGTAGCAATTAGTTAACTCCAAAGACAATACAGAAACTTCCTAGTACAGACCTTGAGTCTCTAGTTGCTTTGAAAACTTGAGAGATAGCCTCTTTATTGCATAACCTATAAAGTAATTTAAATTCAGCTATTTTTACTAAAGTTTGCTTTACTGAAGTTAACCCTCCAGTTCCTCTGTTGACATATACATTTAAACAGTTACAATAGTGCATGCACATTTCTGTTCTCTTCCAGTAGGGCACACTGTGGATACATTTTAAGCACAAGCACTTTACAAAATACCTTTTCAATACAAACATCTGTACAGAGCAGTTTGATATACACATGACATACCGTTCTAATATGTTTGTAACACAAGCATCTTATATAAATCATTTCGATATTCACCAATGACATATAATTATTTATAAAATACCAGCTAGCTATGCTGGCAGTATCTCCTTTCATCACACTTCTTCCCCCCTTTGAAGACTCAAGCTAGTTTTTCAAATGACCCTTGAGAAACATTGCTTGAGAGGAATGAGTCTATCTGGGAATAGATTACCCCATATCCTGTCTTGAGATCCCAGCTACCTTTGCATTGCTGACCCCATTACAGTCATATCATACACCCGCAACCCTAGGCTGCACCATAGTAAACTTGAGATTTTGCTGGCTGGCTCCCTCTAGCCATAGATCCCCCATAGACTCCTCCTGCCTTCTAATTCAAATACTTAGCACCAGGACCTCCCTATCATGGTAAGGTTATACCATGTTAACATGTTACAGTTTGTGCCCCTGCCTCTTGCCTAGCAGTTCTACCATGTAGTTAACATCATTGACCTTCCTTACCACTTTGAAGGGTCCCTCCCAAGCTCACTGCAGCCTGTTGTGTCTGACAGGAATGAGACCCATAACCTGCCGCCCCACAGCATACTCTCTAGCTTGAGCATTCCTATCATACCAGACCTTTTTCTGCTGTCGGGCTTCTGCCAGGTTCTCCTGGGCCACGTCCATGAGTTCCCTGAGCCTTGTCCTGAGGTTAAGACATATGCCACAACAAACTCCTTGTGGGATTCACACTCACCCTCCCACTCATTGTGAATCATATCTAGAGGCCCCCTTACCCTTATGCCCATACAGCAACTCAAAGGGGGAAAAACCTATGGATTCCTGGGGCACCTCACTGTAACCAAAGAACAGATGGGACAAATATTTGTCCGACTCACTCTTAAACTGGTCTGCAAATGCCTGTAGCATGGTCTTTAGTGTAGAGTTTAAACTCTCCACCATCCCATTAGTCTGGGTATGGTAGGGGGAGGTCTTTAGGTGCTTCACTCCACGGTGCTTCCAGAGACAAGCCAGCAGGTCTGACATGAAATTGGCATCTCTGTCAGTCAGTATTTCATTTGGGAATCTTACCCTGCTGAAAATATCTAATAAAGCATTTGCCACCTTCTCTGCCGCAATGGGGAACAGAGCCACCACCTCACGGTATCTGGTAGCATAATCTACTACCACTAGGATATACTTCATCCATGTGGAACTTGGGGTACTCTGAGGCCCCACAGTATTCATAGCTACCCTCTGGAATGGCTCCTCAATCACAGACACAGACAAAGGCATCAAAGGAGGTTTGACCTTGTCTCTTGCCTTGCCTACCTTTTGGCACTGCTCACAGGTCCTGTAGTACCCTGTTACATCCCTGGGAATCTTATGCCAATAAAAGTTCTGCATAATATGGCTCTTGGTATGCTTTATGCCCATATGACCTGCAAAGAGAATGTTATGGGCTATGGCTAGAAGTGCCAGACGGTAGTTTCTGGGCACTAACAACTGCTGTATTCTCTCACCCTCTAGCCCTCCCTCAGAGGTCCACTCTCAGTACAGTAATCCTTTGTCCCAGTATACAGATTCTCCTTTTCTTTGAGAATCATGTACCTCCCTGGCTAACTCCCTCAAGCCTTGTAGTGTAGGGTCTGAAAGCTGAGCCTGTCTCAACTCTCTCTTTGTAACTCTTCCCAGCTCCCCTTCCACAGGAAGTCTGGTATCCTTGGACAGCAGTGCCTCACTGTCAGTCTGGGTACTACTACTCACCTCTGCCCTTGCAGTCACTCTGTCCAAGGGAACATCAGTTCCCACCAGCAGCTGTGGCTCACCTTCAGTCTTAGTGCTTCAGGGTAGCTCCCTCCCTGAAGTAGCCACATCACCAGTCCTGGCTTCAGGTGTGCGGTCTATCTGGTGGCCCCCCACGCTACCAGACCCATATGCCTGTCTCCAAGCCTGACTGTGTGTCACTGCATGCACACATAGGTTCATAGGTTAGTACTAAGCTAACTGCCCTTGTGAGCCATTTTAAGCCTAGCCAATTATCCCTTGTGAGACCCAAACCCTGCATCTTGTTTGTAAGGCAAACACCTTAACCATTAGGCCACCCTCCCAACCCCCACAAGGTGCTACGTTATCAGAATGATTCCCTATCAGGAAATCTGCAGGGATATCCTCAAACACACCTACTTGCTTGCTTTCTTTTCCATCCTCCCAGTCGAAGTGAACCCTAGCCAAAGGTATTTGGAATGGGGCCTCTCCCAAAGCTCTGACTGAAGTAGACTGCCCAAGCAAGTAGTTCTCCTCTTTAACCATTTCAGGCTTCACAATGGTTAGGTCAGAGGCTGTGTCTCTCTTAGCAGTGGCCTGTTTCCCATCTACTAAGACAGGCTATAACCTCTTGTCATAGTTTGGTAAGTTTGGTAAGTTTGGTAAGCTTGTTGTCTCCAGACAACTTGCCACTGGCATTCTGTCATCCCACTTGCTGGCTGCCTTACCTTTTGTTCCCCACCTTGCCTCCATGGACATCTGTATGCAACATGGCTCCACAGGTTACATTTAAAACATTTAACCCTTGATCCTGGCTGTGTACCTGAACTGTCGGTTTTCCCTGTTACTGACGGACTCTGTTGGGGTGGTTTAGGCTGCCCACCATGGGTTCCCTTAGACTTATGTGCAGCACTGGGTATCCCTTTCCTGTGTAGTGATGCCCTGCTTGCTAGGTAGAGGTCTCCTTTTTTCCCCAACTCATCTGCAGTGTTGCATTCTCTATCTGACAAACAGATTCTCATGTCCTCAGGCAAAGTGCTAAGGGCTTGTTCCCTGGGTTCCCCACTCACCCACCTATGAAAATAAGTGCTTAACTTAGCAACATAATCACACACACTTTCATCTGTCTTGCGTCTATGCTCACAAAAATTTTTTGTATAAGCTTCAGGTGTTAACTTAAAGCATTCCAATAAACTGTATTATAATTTAATCAATCAGTATTAGAGAATTTTGAAGCAGCAGTTACAGCTTTACCATGGAGTAAGGAGGTCAGGAACCAATCCCAGAGCCCTTGGTCAACATTATACTGTTTACAAACCCTTTCATACATATGAATAACACTATGAAAATGATCACCCTCTGTAAATTGTGAAAGAAATTAACTGACCTTTATTGTTTCTGGGGTTTAGTTATTCCCTTCCCCATTACCTGCATGACCCTGGTGAAGAGTCAGCATCTCCTTTTCATGTTGCCTCTACCTCTCATTTCTCATTTTCTTCAGCCTCCAAACATCTGAGTCTCTCATTTTCTTTGGCCTACAAATGCTGCAGTTTCTCATTTTCTTCAGTCTCCAAATGCCACATTCTCTCTGCTTATTCTATTTCCAAATGTTTGGCCTCCAGTTCAAGTCTCTTTAACTCCAGACAGATTTTTATGCCTTCTGAGGCAAAGTTGAACTGTCCATTTTCTGAGAGTTGTACATCCCCAAGGCCAGTCTGGTTGTCCTCCTGTTTGCTGGTCTGTAATGCAGCTGTGGTTAAGGCTGCAATCATTTCTCCTTTAGTCAGATTGGCATGCTCCAGTCTTTTGGTTGGCACATTTCAGCCAACTGGTTCCTTGTCAGCTTGCCATAATTCTTCTCTGACATTCTTACCTGCTCTCCCAGACTAACTAAGCTAACAAAAAATAAATAAAACTATTGTGATATGAAACTCTGAATGTCTACCATGTGGCTGTTTGAGAGTACAAACACATTCTTTAGTGACCACTGTTTACAGGCTACAGGAGTTCAATATCCACACCACTGAATCCCAATATGTGATGCGGTGATCCCTCCACTGCCAGCCAAATGTGACAATCCTCCACTGTACCAGTAATCAAGGAGCCTCAATCCTCACCACTGGCAACAGTGGGGGATATTTACTGAGAGAATGACAAGTACACACACAGTATTTCCAGATGCAGTTCTCTGCATCAAGTGTAATTTCCCTTAAGAGAACACTGAGACAACAGTCAGTCTGGGGCTGGTTTCTTCCTCTGAATCCTCAGTAAGACTCTCCACTGGCACAGCTATAGAGTTAGATCTTAGCTGAGTGACCAGGCCAAGACTTCCAGCACCCTCTCTGTCCAACCAGTGCTTTGTGTCCCTGCCCAAGTAGCTGACACCCACACACCCACACATGTGCACCTGGGAAAGGCACCTTTACTAGCTATGCTCCCTTCTGCCCAGACTACAAGGTAGTTTTCACTAACATTAGTCACTTCTTATCATTTACTTTAAGGTACTTAACAAAGAGTGACCAGTCTTACTGTATAATATTAATATTAATACAAATGGTAGTTTGACCAAGAGCAAGGCTATTAGGAGTGGCCCACGCAGTGTCACCAACTAAATATGTAAGTACTCTCAAAACTTAAATACTTAAATTTCTCTACACAGATCAGCCACAATGAAAGGTTTAAATATATTTAATAATAAATAATAAAAGACTAAGACAATGCTAAACATATATTCACAGTGACATCAGAGTTCAAAACCACAGGAAATATTTAAAATAACATTGCAGTACAGGCTCACACAAATAAAGAAAAGCATCTAATCTAAGCTTTACTATATTCCTGACTGTATCTAAGAGAGTTATACGGTTCCCTTGAAACTTATTTCATTAGAGCAAGTCAAATGTGGTGGTGAGTGGTTCTTGTCAGGTCTAAGACTGAATGCAGAATGCTCTGTCTCACTAAGAGACTTCTCAAATTAATATCTAAAATATTACCGCTGGGATATCTTGCAGAATGACATCATTTCTGGTCATCTGACTTCTAGTTCCCAGGCCAAAAGCCCCATTTCTGGAAGCTGGCAGCATTTAGCATCTACCTGTAAAAATATACAGACAAGGGCTTTTGCTCAGCTGTTTGGCAGATGCTGGAAGTCATAAAACAATTGCATTCCTCCACATTTCAAGACAAGTAATTAGTTCACCCTAAAGACAATACCTAAAGCTTCCTAGTACAGATGCTGTGTCTCTAACTGCACTGAAAACTTGAGAGATAGCCTCTTTAATGTGTAGCCTATAAAGTAATTACATTTCAGATATTTTTCTAAAGTTTGTTGGACTGAGGATAACCCTTCAGTTTCCTCCATTAAGCACATACATTTAAATAGTTGCAGTAGTGCTGGCACATTTCTGTTCTGTTCCAGTAGGGTACACTGTAGTTGCATTTCAAACACAGCACTCTGCAAATACATTTTCAACACACATGTCTGTACAAGCAATTTGATATACAAATGAGATACAGTTCTAATGCATTTGTTACACAAGCATCTTGTATAAATTATTTCCATGTTCACTAATGATATATAATTATTTACAAAATTCCAGCTAGCTGTGCTGGCAGTATCTCCTTTAGTCACACACACATCAAATGAGCTTTAATATGAAATCTTTGAATAGGTTGGATGTAGCATGATTTCTGAAATTATTAATTTAAATATGAACAGGCTATATTAGACACCTTGAGCCGTTAGTGGGAAATGTTTCAGTAATATGGGTTATGAATTCCCACATAATTTTACTTTTTCTTTTTAAGTCTTTCTTACGCTTTGGTTTGAATTTTAATTGTGATATTTAAAGACACCTTAATGGTTATGGACATCAGCTGGGCTATAGACCCTGTGTTTCTAAACTATAGCCAAACATTCCACTTATGCTGTGCTGATGAGGTCATAAGGAGGCTGAAACATGCATGTCCAGGGCTAGTGGGTTTGGCTTTATTGACCTGAATGCATCCAAAAATACTTAAAAAATAAGCCATATTGCTGAAGTACTTCATGTCCTTAAGTGGTCATTTGCATATATCCCATGGGCCCTTATTACAGGAGGTTTAAGGTATCACACAGTGAAAACTCTAGCTTGGCTGTTTTTGTAGTTTTTACTGATTGGTTTGTCTGTGTGACCTTTTTACTCTTTGGATTGGAAAATTTTATTCCAAAATGCATTTGTTCTATTCAAATTAACCTCATCAGAAGAATTCTTTAGCAGTCCTCTCAAATTCATTTATATGGTCCAGGTCAATCACTTAATAAGTCATATGACTAAAAATCCAATTAAAATGAAAATAATCGATAAATATATTCTAAAAATTCATCCTGAAAACTTATATGACTCTTTTCCAGGTAAACTTTTTAAAACACAAATCAGTCAAACCATTCAAACCTAGGGGATAGAATGGTTTCATGTGATTTATTAAGTGCTTGATGTCTATCCTGTCTCTATCCTAATAAATAGATATATCCAAGAGTCTTCCTGTTCCCGACATGTGGAAATCTTTCTACACCATTCCACTTCACAAAGGAGGTAACTTCACTGAGCCCTCTAACTATAGACCCATTGCCATCCTATCTCCTCTATCAAAAATCCTTGAAATATTTATTCACAATCAGCTTTTAACTCACTTTATTAAAGAAAATCTTCTGACCCCCACTCAACATGGCTTTAGGACACACCACAGCACCTCCACTACCCTCCTATCCTTCACTCACACTGTTGCTGAAGCCAGTGACAAAAACCTCCTCGTGTCTTGCCTCTTTCTCTGCCTCTCTAAAGCTTTTGATACCGTCTCCCATTCCAAGCTACTTACTAAGCTTACTGACCTTAATCTCTCCCTTCTACTATTTACTGGTTATCAAGCTATCTATCAAATAGGCTCCAGTCTGTCAGATGGCAATCTACTTGCTCCCCTTTCCTACCTATCCAAACTGGTGTCCCTCAAGGCTCAATCCCTGGCCCCCTCCTATTCAGCATCTTCACCAGTCATCTTTACTCCTCCTGCAACACCTCTTCCCTCATACAGTACGGCAATGGCTCTACTCTTATCTCTTGTGCTGACAACATCTCTAAACTTCTATCACCCAAAACTCCTTCTCATCTGTGGAAAAATGGCTTACAGAGCATCAGCTTATACTCAACCTGAAAAAACTAAGCTCCTGCTTCCCCAAAACTCTCCACCACCTTAAATCTACCTTTACTATTTCTTCACTAGATAACACTCTCATCAAAGCTGAGCCTCACACTAAGTTACTGGGTAAAATAATCGATGACCAACTCAAATTCGACATCCATATCCAACACTGTATCAAAAAAAAAACTAACACGAAACTGGGCCTTCTCTGCAGGAATAAGAAATTTCTTGGCTCCCAACTCCAAACCCACCCTTGCTCAAGCCTGTCTCCTTCCATGTCTCCTCTATGCCTCCCCTATCCTAACTCACCTTCAGTCAAACCTTCTCTTCAAACCAGAACAAGCTTACAATAACATAGCCAGATTCGCCAGTAACTGACCTTATAAATCCCATCATTGCCTTGCCCTGAAACAGCTTCAATAGTTAGAATTGCCCCAGCTCTTACTACTTGCCTAGCTGCAACTGACACACTCCTTAGTCAACAAACCGCTAGCCTGCCCATCACTCTCTACCTTAGTATCCCATTACATCCTAGCCCAGTCTCTTCGTAGTTCTGACCAGCATCTTCTAGATATCTATAAACCGAACAAAACTTATGGTAAACATCTCTATAAACACTCTGTGTCCCTTGCATGGAATAGGCTACCACCTCACATTCGTAGCATCACTAGTTCCAGCTACTTTAAAACTGAAGTCAAGCACTACTTTCTGAACTCAGAAGCCTGTCCTTGCCTAAATCCTCCATAAACTGCATTTTCCTTTCTTTTTATTTTCACTGCCTGTCTACATCTAATAATTCAATGACTAATCTGCTCACTAGACAATACCTCATTATGCTACTTGAGAAAGATATGTCATTATTGTAAATACTTACATGTACTAGTTGTATTTACTTCATTTTGTTTTATTTTTGTTAGTTATTCATTTCACCTGATTACTGCATATGTCACTTTTGCTTATGTTGTATTGCTGTACTGTTTTTCTTGGGTTTTGTATATTGCCTACTATGTTATCTTTTTATGTTTGTATTGGTGCAGCTTTTCTCCTCAAGTCTCCACTGAAAATGGACTATTGGCTCAGCTGGACTAACCTGGTTAACAAATGTCAAATAAATAAATAAATGTGGACTATATAAATGAGTTTGGGGGAAGCATCTTTCTGATGAAGCTATACCCACTATAAGGAGGGCAGTTTCATGATAACAGAACAGCTGAGTATTCAAAAATCTGTTCCTTGACCTCCTGTACTCTCAACAGGTACAGACAACAGCCACCTGTACTTAGTCACGTATGTGGTCTGTAGTCAGCAGAGCCACGCTGAACTGGTTACCACAAGTTGTTGCATTGATGCTTGCACTGTCATGTACTTCATGTGCCACTGTAGATGATGGTATATGATATCACGCCTCAGTGGCATCACTTATGGGAACCATCACTCCTACAAGGTTGTCAAAGAAGCAAGCAGATAAAGAAGTTTGAATTTTCAGTTTTTAAGTTGTACAGCTGATGATAGCATTAATAAGTGAGTAGGATCAGCCCTACATTACCTGTAAGGCAGTAAAAAGATGAAAACAGATGGAATATGAAAATCATAATTGTAAGAAATTACTAGTTTGAGACTTGACAAGGCAGGGGGGTTGCATTTTGTTACTTGAATGCATGCTGCAAGATGGCTCATTTCACTAACAGTGGTAATAGGCCAGTCAAATGCCAGGAAGTAAAATATTACTTAGATAAACAAAAGAAATTTTGTAATGTCCTACAAGAAGATGAAGCTATCTTTTCATAAACTGGAAAGTGTTTTGAAAGTTTCACGGAATTAAGAAGCCTCTTTAAATATTTCCTGTCAGTATGACAGACTAATATTGTAAGCTTATTTTAGTAATAAAAACAACATGATTTGAATAATTAAACCTCTTTCTTTTAAACTAAATTGGAATATTTTTGAATAAACAAAGGTCATGGTGGATGGCAGTGACTAACATTATTCCTTAACGCAAGATGTTTTCTGGTTCATTTCTAGACTGGAGTGTATCTTGTGCATAGTCACAGCACATCCTTCCTCTGTTTTTGTGAATTTTCTCCATGTACTCCATCTGACACATTCCAGAGATACAGTAGGTTCTATTACCCATTGGCTAACTATTGGTGAGATCTGAATTTTTGGTCTTTAATTCCCCAAAATATGACATTCTGCTAAAGAAGTGGATGGAATTTGAATGATTTAGTCTATCTTGATAGGAATGCAAGATGGAAGGGCACAAGAAGAAGATGAAGGAAAGAATTGTGACTTAATATACCACTTTATATACATATCTACACTTCAGCTCCCGAAAGTGTGTGACTTTAATAGTAAAATAAATGAAGTTAAGATAATGATTATTTCAATACTTTGATGCACAGTGTTGTTGTGTCTTTCGGCTTTTCCCAGTTAGGGGTCGCCACAGCGGAACTCTGGTCTGCTAATGATTGGCAGTAGATTTTTACATGCCAAGTTGCCAGCTCTGACGCACAACCTTCAATGAAGGTACGCCCATTCACGCATGTCTCCAAACAGAAAACACTCTAACTGAGAATCGAACAGGACAACGTCTTACTGTGAGGCGACACCACCACCGTAGCTACTTTAATGCACAGTGTAAATATTATAAATACTTAGTATGTTAGTTTGTTTATTTTAGTTGATTACTTCATTATCTATAGTTGAGACAAAAATACATATGAATATATATATATATATATATATATATATATATATATATATATATATATATACACACACACACACACACACACACACACACACACACACACACACACACGGTGAAGCATATAATATTGTAATAAATAATATTCCCTCAACACTATACTTGTTTGGCCCCAGGCCAGCACCTTTCCTCAGTCTAGAAGCACAATGTATTATATATTACAGATGAACCAGAATAAAGAATAAATAACGAGAGACAGTAACTAGATCACATACAAGAGTAGCCAACATGCAACTCAGGTAGACTTCCTTCTGTGTAAGGAAAAGGCACTGGGGTAGAATCCATGATTGCAAAGTCATCCCTAGCGGCCCACAGCATAAACCACTAGTTGCCACACTCAGATGCAAGCAGTGGTCAGAGAAGGCTCTAAGGTCAACAGAGACCAGGCTGAAGACCTGGAAGTTGACTGGAGAGAAAGTACAGCAGTTCAAGGAATTACTCAGGGCTCTAGCACCCCAAGAAGAGGAGGAAATAGGTGGAGTTGAAGAAGAGTGGCAGCACCTAAAAACAGCATGTGTTAGGACTATAGAAAAGATATGTGGCCGAGGCAGGTATGGAAATAAGGTACATAAGGAAAGCTGGTGGTGGAATGCAGAAGTGCAGGAAGTCATCAAAAGAAATAAGGAGTGCAGGAGGAAGTGGGAGATTGACAAGACTGACCAAGCTAGGAAGGACTACTGGTTGGCTAATAAAGAATCTAAGAAAGAAGTTGCAATAACAAAGAATAGGGCATCAGAGGCACTCTACCAACTTCTGGAAAGTGATTCAGTAAGGGCCACAAAGAAACTATATCAGTTTCCAAGGCAAAGACAGAAAGATAAAGAAGATAGTCAGACACTCTTTATAAGGGATGCAAGCAACAACCTGCTCACCAGTCCACAGGACATCAAAGGCACATTGAAGGAGTATTTCCAGCAGCTTCTGAATGAAGAAAACCCCACAGAAGCTGTTCTGCCCCAGAAACAACCTACAATGAGAGAAGAAGAGGAGCCCATCCAAGAAGAAGTAAGAACAGCACTAAGGAAAATTATGTCAGGGAAAGCAGCAGGCTCTGATGAGGTTACAACAGATATGTTAAAGATACTGGGTGAGATAGGGGAGAAATAGCTCGTGAAGGTACTCATAGCACTGTGGAGAGAAAGGCATATTCCAGGCGACTGGAGAATAAGCATACTTGTGTCAGTGTACAAGAACAAAAGGAACATCCACAACTGTGGACAGTACAGAGGCATCAAGCTCCTATCACATTGCATGAAAGTTCTGGAGAGGGTGATTGATAAATGGGTACGCAGAGCAGTCGAATGTAAGATGGGAGATGAGCAGTTCGGATTCAGATCTGGATACAGCACAATTGACCCGATGTTTACAGTGAGACAGTTACTTGAGAAGAAGCTAGAAATGAGGACAGAGTCCAACTGGGCATTCCTAGACTTGGAGAAAGCATACGACAAGGTCCCAAGAAAGCTGATCTGGGCAGTACTGCGGTGGTTTGAAGTCCCAGAAACATTGGTAGAATTAGTGCAGGCTATGTACAAGAATCTAATGACTCAAGTACGAACAGTGTTTGGCCTCACAGAGGGGTTCTCAGTGGGAGTGGATGTACACCAGGGTTCAGCTCTGAGCCCACTGCTGATCATACTGGTGATGGACTACATTAACAAACAGATTGGAGGGGACATATCAACAAAGTTACTATTTGCAGATGATGTGGGATTACAGGCAGACTCTGAGCAAGAACTTCAGCAAAGGATAGGAGAATGGAATGCAAAACTAAAGGCACATGGGATGAAACTATGTACAGATAAGACAGTGGTAATGGCAGCAAATTAGGGAAATCAGGAGAAGCTGAGAACAGAGATAGAAGGGAAGATAGTGGAACAGGTAAACAGCTTCAAGGATCTGGGAGGGGTGGTTCAGGAAAAGGGAAGTCTGAATGAAGAGGTCAAAGCTAGAATCACAGGGGCTGCAGCCAACTGGCATAGAGTATCAGGTGTAGTCTATGACAGAAGAATGCCAAAGAAGCTAAAAAGTAAGGTGTACAAGACAGTGGTGATACCAGTACTACTGTATAGTACAGAAACCTGGGCAGTAAAGGCAGAACGGTTGAAGAAGCTAGAGGTGATGGAAATGAAGTGCCTGAGAAATGTGATAGGATGCACATTGTGGGACAGACGAAGAAATGAGGACATAAGAGCAGAAGCCAAAGTAGCTCCAACTGCAGAAAAGATCAAAGAGAACAGATTAGTGTGGTTTGGGCACATGTGCAGAAAAGCAGAAGACAATCTGGTGAGGAAGATTTGGGACAGACAGGAAGAAGGTAAGAGAAAGTGAGGACATCCAGCAAAGAGGTGGATGGATTGCATGAAAGAAGATCTGCAACAGTCAGGCATGAATGTTGAAGAGGGCAGGAGTGTGGCATTGAATTGAGAGAGTTAGCGACAGTTAACATGATACCCTGACCCCATGTAGAAAAATGGGAAGAAGGGGGCTGGTGATGATGATTATGAACCAGAATAAATAATGCTTTTTAAAGGAACCATTTAAATCTTTGCTGTCATGATTTTGATAAGGAATATACTAAAACAAAAACATCAGAGTTAAAAAAACAAATTTTTTATTCTTCTGCAGCATTGTTATAAACATGATGCTACAGTTCCATCCATATTTTCATAAAGCTACAACAAAAATAATAATCCAGAGTATGTCTACATATCAACTCCACAGCACAGCACGCAACAGTCATTAAAATTTAAAGGTGCTTATTTGTATCTAATTGCCAACCATTGACTGTTTTCATTGCATTTCATTGGAAGTAAATTGTCAGTGAGAACTATTCTACTGCGAGTCATTACATCAATCTTCAATCACTTTCAGTTCTTAGTTATCTCTTGTCTGCTTTGTACTGTCAGTATAAAGGACACTAAGCAGTTGCTTATATGCCATAACACAGACATGCGACACTTGAGCTCCAGTAAACCTCTAATACAGCAAAGGAAATACAAGCAATTACTTGCCATTGTAATTCAAAAACTAAAACATAATTAATCATTCTGTGAGTGTTTATAGCCCTATGTTAGGTGTCTATGTAACTCAGACTGAGTTAACTTTACAGCAGTGAATCAATGTGCTGTTCATACTAACTTCAGTTTATGGCAGTAAATCAATGTGTCATGCTTACTATTTTTTGGCTTATTTCAAGAATTCGTTAAAGGACATGTGATGTTTAACCAAATGATGTTACCAGATACCTATGAAAAGATAAGATATATATTACAGCCTTGTCTAACTTTGATGTGTTGTAGACAGGCAGCCTCGTTCAAATGAACTAAGGCTTTTAAATGTGCTGTGTTTTGCAGAATCCCATTTTAATACAGTAGTCAGGTGCTAAACCTGAGTCAAGCAAAGCTTCTATCAGTCAAGAAAGCCTGAGGGTTTTAATTTTCTTTATAATTGAAACTTTTTAACTTTCTGAAACATTGCATTTAGCTCCACCATTGCATTCTCAGCTGTATTATTTCAAAAAGAGAACAGGGCTAAACATAAAATGTATATTTTGACATATCAGGTTTATATTTAATCTATTGTTACTGAACTCCCTGACCATACATTGACTTCAAGCACTACAGTTTCATTGTCAAAAAAAAAAAAAAAAAGAAAAAGAAATTCAGGAACATATTTTTTTATTCAAGCTGCCACTTTATGCAGCTCTGTTTTGTAAAATAGAAACAATGCTTTGCTACTGAGTAAGCAGTTAATGGCAGACTTTTAAACTGAACGTTACAGTTAGTGGTTTGAAGCTCTGCTTTGCATTTAATTTTGTTATACTGGTTTCAGGTGTTGCTTCACTGTTTTTATTGGACTATTATACAAAACTGCTTTAGCAAAAATTCAGTGTGAACCTGATAATTACCTTTCAAAGAGGCAGCAGTTTTTGTTGCCAGTATGGCTTAACAAGTGTAAGAAATAAACTGCAATTTAACTTACATCATGTTGCTTTGAGTCTATGAGTCCTTGAGTCCCACAACCTCCATGTGCTTTTACGTGACCGTAAACAGTTCTTATAAGCATGGGCATCAGTAAGAGTGCTTGTGTCGCTGCACAAACCAATAAATGTGACTCTCTAGTCAAGTGATGTTTCATCACAGAGTAAAAGGAAGTATCTTTTCAAAGTGTCTCAAAATAGGTTTCAGTAAGCTGAATTAGATAAACAGTCTTAGGTTATTATATGGAGCATTTCACAAATACTCGGAAGGGATGAGCTGTTTCCTTAGCTTCAATAATTAGCTTAATTTATGGTATCACAACAAACAGATCCAATAACTGTCAGCTTGGGGAGACATGATCGACAAACCACAATGCTTTGTCAGAGGTGGTTTGCACTTGACACCACTTGGCTTCCTGATACTGGCAAAAACTTTATCTGTCCCTATAGTGCCTTTCTTTTAGCCTGTGCAACACTCTGACATAACAAAAATCACTGACGACTACCTAAAGTTACTGCTGCTGAATTCTAGGAGTTTAAATAAAAAAACTGCACTTCCTGGAAGCACTCCTCACCCTGCAGAATGCAGACATGTGTGCAGTCTCAGAAACATGGTTCAGAGCCATAGAAAGCACCCCGACTATTAAAGGCTACAGTGCCTTTCATATATTTTGAACCCCCTCAGTTCAGGATAAAACAAAGGGAGGAGGTGTCTCAGTGTTCATAAAGGACAACTACACTAGTAGACTGGTTCAACACCATGACTCACTTGAGCTACTCCATGTCCAACTAACCATAAGGGTGACCCCCTATCATATCCTTGCTAGCTACAGATACCCTAACATGATTCTGGAAAACCACACCTTCTACCTAAACCTATTGTAATCTCTTAGCATTCAGCCTAACACCATACTTATGGGTGACTTCAACTACCCCTCCATAAACTGGGAGAGTTATATGACCCATAATTTACTTGCTCAGAGGGTTTTGTATTTTTTCAATGCAAACACCCTGGAGCAATTAGTTAGCTCCTCAACTAGAGGTACAAATATCTTAGACCTAGTACTCACAAACATAGGGGGATGCTGCTGGCTCACATGCATTAACTCTTCTCTGATGAGATCTGACCACAAAATTATCTCCTTTAGTATTTAAACTAACTTAGAACTCCCCCATCAAACTCCACACCTGTTAAGAACTTTGCTAAGGCCAGTTACCTTAAACTAGGTGGCAGCTTATTAAATTTCTAAACTCCTCCAAACCTGGATGACACTGAGGCCTACTCTGAGCTGTACACAAAAGCACTGTACAACCATATTCATAGCTGCATAGAGAAGGTAGTACCTCTCAGAGTCAAACCTATGATTACTGGCAAAAATAAACCACCATGGCGGATCCTTATCATAAATAGTCTATTCAGTAAAAGGAAATCCTCTCCAAAGCCAAGAAGGAACAGACAAATCAGTGCAAAAAGACACTCACCAGTCTAAACAAACACATTAGAGAGCTGGTCAAATCTGCCAAAGCAAACTTTGAGGCAAAGATAGCCTTGCAGGTGAAAGATAACCATAATGCTTTTTTTTTTATTTTGTTTGTAAACTCAGGATATAGCTCTCAACCTTTTAGCACAAAATATTTGGACAAAGCCAAAATAATGTGGGGACAAAGCCACAAAAATAGGGACACATTTTAAATATTGCTCTTATAAACTTAATAAAAGGTCTTGTGTTACCATGCATTTTCTGTAGGATACGAAGTCTGAAACTCAAATGCCTGACATTATTTATTGAATTCAGTCCTCAATGATTTGCCATAAAAATCCAGAAAAGCACAGATTTTATGAGGAACAGACCAAAAATATGAGGCATTCTGTGAAAAATCTGGGCAGTTGAGAGGTATGATTCAGGAGAAATACTCAGCAATGTTTCGATTAATCATGACTGATAACACTTACACCCAGCCTGAAACTATAGCAACACTTACACCCAGCCTGAAACTATAGCAACACTTACACCTAGCCTGAAACTATAGTGACATCTACACCCAACCTGAAACTATAGCAAACCTGCTGGCTGACAAGTTCAGTTAAAACTTCTCCCCCCAACACCTACTACCACACCCAAAGAAATACCTGTAACCACCCCCTTACCAGTCATTATGAGGGAATAGGTCTTTACCAAGCTCACTAATGCCAAAAACACAGCCTGCATGGGTCCTGGCAACATTTCAGGATGCTTCTTAAATAGCTCAAAACAAAATCTATCAGGGCCACTAGAAACCCTCTTTAACCAGAGTCTCCGAACAGGCTTTGTCACAGAGGAATGGAGGACTGAAACACTCATGCCTCTGCAGAAGATGGGCCATCAAATGACCCAGGGGAACTACAGACCCATAAGCTTGACCAGTCTTATCTGCAAGGCCATGGATGGAATTATCATGGATCTGATCAATAGCATAGGACCCCTCACAAAACTGGACCAGACCCAATTTGGCTTTGTCAAAGGAGGTCTTGCCTGCTGAATCTGGTGGACTTCTTCGAGAAAGTCACCAGGGCCATGGATGAAGGTTCTTTACTGACAACTGTTTACAGGCTACAGGAGTTCAATATCCACACCACTAAATCCCAATGTGTGATGTGGTGACCCCACCACTGCCAGCCAATAAATGTGATGTCCCACCACGGGACCAGTAATCAAAGACCCTCAATCCTCACCACTGGCATTAGTGGGGGACCTGTACTGGGAAGATGACAGGTACACACACAATATTTCCAGATGCAGCTCTATGCATCAACTGCAATTTCCATTAAGAGCACACAGAGACCACAGTCAGTCCAGGGCTGGTTTCTCTCTCTTTTTTTCAGATCCCGAATAAGACACCCCACTTTCATAGCTATAGAGTTGAGATCTCAGCTGAGTGACCAAACCAAGACCTCCAGCACTCTCTCTGTCCAACCAGTGCTTTGTGTCCCTGCCCAAGTAGGTGACACACACACTCTTTAAAGTTTGATTTGCACACACACACACACACACACACACACACACACACACACACACACACACACACACACACACACACAAACACACCTGGGAAAGGCTGGTAGAAGTTTACTAGCTATAACCCCCTTCTGCCCAGACTAAAAGGTGGTTATCATTGCCAACAGTCACTCCTTATCAGCCACTTTAAGGCCCTTAACAAAGGGTGTCCAATCTTACTGTGTAATGTTACTATCAATACCAATGGTAATTTGACTAAGAGTAAGGCTATTAGGAGTGGCCCACAGTGTCACCAAATAAATATGCAAGTACTTTCAGAACGAATATCTCTAGACAGATCAACTACAATGAAATGTTTAAATATATTTAATAATAAATAATAAAGAACAAGAAAATACTAAATATGTATTTACAGTGACATCAGAGTTCAAAATCACAGGAAATATTTAAAGCAACATTACAGGACAGTTTCAAATAAATAAAGAAAAACGTCTAAATTTAGCTTTGCTATATTCCTGACTATATCTAAGAGAATTACTATAACCTAGAAGCTTACTTAGAGAAGGGCAAGTGTGTGGTGAATGGGTCTCCTGGTCAGGTCCTAGACAGACTACAGAATGCTGTGTCTTTCAGAGAGTTTTTAAATTAATATCTCAAACATTACTGCTGGGATAGTTTGCAGAATGACATAATTTCTTGTCCTCTGACTCTATCCCAGGTAAAAACCCCACTGCTGAAAGCTTTCAGTATTCAGCACCCACCTGTGAAAATACATAGTCAAGGGCTTTTCCTCAGATCTTTGGCAAATAGTGGAAGTCATAAAACAATAAAACTCTTCCAAGACAATACAGCAGGCTCCTCAGTTTTAGACATTGTGTCTTCTTGCTGCACTGAAACTGACAAGCAACATCTTTTTTATGGCCTAGCCATAAAGTAATTTAATTTCAGCTATTTTTCTGAAGTTTTGCAAATTAACTTCCTGTATTCCAGTTCCCCTGTTAAAATATATAAATTTAAACAGTTACAATAGTGTATTTATTTATTTTACATCTGTTGACCAGGTTTGTCTGTCTGAGCTTGATAGCCCTTTTTCAGAGGAGACCCGGGGAGAAAAGCTCCAAAATAGTACATGATAGTATTTATACAGGCTTTTACAGTAGTAAAGTAAATAGCATTAAAGTTAATTTGTATGTATGTACTTTTCTGTTCTATTCCAGTAGGGTACACTGTGGATACATTTCAAACAGCACTTTGTAAAATACCTCTTCAGCACACGTCTGTACAAACGATCTTATATGAGATACAGGTCTAATACATTTGTAACACAAACATTTTGCATGAATCATGTTGATATTCACAAATGGCATATAATTATTTACAAAATTCCAGATAGCTGGACTGGCAGTATTGCCTTTTGTGACAGAAGCGTACACATTTAGTAACACACTGATGCAATGTTTTAGCTGAAGGATGAAGACGAGAATTAAGCAAATAATAATTGAGAGTAAAGGATGAACTTGCATACTCTGACAAAGAGTGAGGCCCACACACTAGAGGCCATGGCCACAGTCTGAACAGTGTAAAAAGGGCAATATTAACCAGCATTAGTAAGAACGTAACAACTTACTCTGAAGTGTATATTGCATAAAGCTGTAACTGAGGAACAATATTAGAGAAAAGTCATATATTTAAGAATTCCCTTCTATCAATTGGTAAACAGACACTTCAGGTGCAGTATATGATAATTATAGAGCTACTACAGTGACAGATGGAGCAATACAATAAATACTGAAACAATGACATCTAAAAGTCTAAATAACTTTGGTTTCAGTTTAAGGGGTTGCACATTTAAAATGGATGGTGCTTTGTGGAGGAGGCTATTTGCATGTCAATTGGTTGGAAAAAGCTGTCTGAGAAGGGGGAACAAGGGCACAAGCAAGCAGCTATCATGGAATGACAGTTCTTTCAGTGGTGGTAGTACACATTTCAGTTGAGAAGTTGCAAAACAGGTAGATTTTATTTAGGGCAGATAACATGGAGGGGGTTAGTCTACTGATCAGCTGGGGATGCATTGGGAGTCTAACGAGAATGTCGGTACTAACACGAATGACAACTCATTAGCTCTGTAGCACAGCATAGTCAAGATGGAGACAATGCCATTGTTGATTCACTTGTTTGAGACTGGCATCAGGTGCAGACAGCAGGCCAGACAAGAGCCCACTAGACTTGTGGACATTAATGGTGGATTCATTTGGGCTATTTATAGAAGAAGTTTTACATCTAAGAATGAGAAGAGTGTACAGGGAGTATATCTGTAGAGTCATCAAGATGAAGTAAGCAAAGGGGCGATCATTAATAACCAGTGAGGGCAATTACCAGTCTGAAACAGGGAGAGGATTCACAGGATTTTGCAGGGACCTGTACAGCTGTAATAAAATGATTGGCCATGCGATGGAGGAACACTTCTCAGATATCTGCAAAAGGAAGATGTTACATGGCTGGGCCAGGATTTAAACCAGGAATGAGGATGACTGCTCCCCTCCATGGGCCCTAATAATTTGAAGTGCTTCTGTGAGGCAGTGGGGAGTGCATGCATTACAGAGTATAAAGTCTGGTTATTCAGAAAAGGGTATACACTGGCCTTTTGTGAGGCATACAGGACATCTGAGATCATGCAATGTTGTAAGCGTGCAGAGTCACCATGTGTTTTGGGGACAGAGTGATCTGAAGAGGGAAAGAAATAGCATTTGGGTACATATTAAGAAGAGTAAGACAGGCCAGAGTAGGAGAAGGATGTGGAAAAGACTGTGGGCTCCAGCGGGTAAAGAATGAGGCATGAATGGGTTGGGATTTTTATGCACATTTGGTTTATCTTGGGGTACTGCAATGTGGTGCCATGTGGATGTTCTTATCAACTTTTCAAATAAGGACATTTTTTGAAAAAAAACTCTAGATATCTGGAGCCTAGACAGGAAAATGACTAACATCTTAGTCCTTCAGGATTGAGGCAGTTAGAAGCACACATGTTAAAGGGGCATGAGAAAGTTAGGTAACACAACTAGGCAGAAAGAAATCACTGGCGTGTCAGAGATATGTCAGGTCCCCCTTGTTTTAATCAATGTTTCTTTTGCAGAGGTAACATTGGAGCCATTAGAGATTCTGGATAATGGGATATTTATTTATTTTTGAATCAGGGTTCAACAGCCTAGAAGTGAATAAGCAGATGACATGCTACAGTGGAAACAGCTAAAAAAACGTATGGATAGTCATGGCTGGAATACTGCCAAATTCTGGCACTATAGTATTACACATGGGGGAATGACAGTACTGATTATATACTGTTGTCATGAAAAAGGAAAATTAAGAGATTTTTCCTCAGATATTACAGAAATGGACTAAAAATAAACTATTATAGACTATGGGATGGGCAAGAGCAATCTCTAACCAAATGGGATATGTTAGTTTGTGTACAAAAAGAGGAATTATCTAGGCTTAAAATGGCACACAAGGGCAGCTAGCCTAGTAATTACCTATGAACTTGTAATCTGGTTCTGGTCAGATATCATAAAAAAAAATACCAAAGAGCGAGAGGGAGAGAGAGAGAGAGAGAGAGAAAGAGAGAGAGATGGAAGACAGCTAGATACAATGAAGCAGTAGATGGGTTATGATCCAGTGAACGTTTTGTGAAATAGTAAAGTTACTGGATAGAGTAGAAGTAGCTGAGCTATACAGCTACAATAGGCAGAAGTTATCCAAACAAAACACATCAAAGTTTGTTCAGACATTGCCAGATGTATTTGTGGAAGGATGAAAAGTCACTCTTTTGTGGTGGTAAGCAGTCTTGGAAGACTAGATTTTAATTGGTGGGCCTTGGGACTGGACAGCACTGACTCTTTCCAGCAGGTTATGGCCATCACCTAGTGGCTTGGGACCCTGAACATGGGGTGGACCCTTGCATGATTTAATGGATAGTAGACAGTCAGAGACCAAGACCTGGGACTTGATGCTGTTTGCTCTGGTTTCCTAATCCTACAACCTTTGTGTCAAATTTTCATGATTTTATTGGGAGTGATTGTTAATGCTCATGAAATGAATTGGCCTGAGTGCCATCCTGCCAAGTATTGCCCTCTGCACATCTGGTGATTATTGCTTATGGCATTGATTATTGCATGAGTTTGTATACAGTTGGTTAATTGCGTTGAACTGGTGAACACATTTAATTGACAGATAATTAGTCAAAGTAAAAAGTCAAAGTGAACTTTATTGTCATTTAGACTCCACAAGGGTAACCTAAACGAATAAACAAAATTGCGTGCATCAGGCTCAATACTGAGATGACAATTACACACATGCAAATTACATATAGCACATGCAACATGCATAACATTAACTCTTAAGTTAGACTGTTATTTTACTGCATAATACTACAAATTACTTTGTCTACAGTTTTTAGCAGCTGAGTGATTGATTATTGCACATTTATTTATTGCATTCTTATTTTCTGATATGATAGAATAGCAAATATTGCACTTGATTGACATTATAAACAGATAACTATGAGCGAACATCTCATAATTTCTTTTGCACCAAAATGGTTTGACCAACACAAGACCTTGTCAATGACTAACATTCCTGAGATTGCTTCCAGAGTTCAAGAACCTAATTGCCTGTGGGAACAAACTGTTCCTGAAACTGGTTGTTTTACAGCACACACTGTAGTATTGTCTGCCAGACGACAAGCTTGTAAACAGACTATAGGCAGTGTGTTTAGAATCACTGGCTATTTTCCTGGCCCTGATGTAGCAATGTGTCATATATAGATCATGTATTGCTGGGAAGTTGGAGCCTGTTATTCTCTTAGTGACCTTCATTAAGCTCTGTAGGGCTTTTTGATCTGTAACTGAACAGCCACCGTACCACACCGTGAAGTTGCTCATTAGGATGCTTTCTTTGGCACCCCTGTATAAGATGATCAGAACGGAGGGTGGTAGATTAGCTTTTCTTAACTGATACAGAAAATGCAGGCATTGGTGGGCTTTCTTGACTAAGTGACTGGTGTCTAGTGACCAGGATAAGTCCTCTGCAATGTGGACTCCCAGGAATTTTGTGCTATTTACTATTTCTGCCCTCTATATACTGTGGTGGTGGTGCTGCGGTAGCGTTACCACCTCACACTAAGACGTTGTCCTGTTCGATTCTCAGCTAGAGCGTCTTCTGTGTGGAGACATGCGTGAATGGGTGTACCTTCATTGAAGGTTGTGCGTCAGAGCTGGCAACTCGGCATGTAAAAATCTACTGCCAATCATTAGCGGACCGGAGTTCCGCTGTAGCGACCTCTAACCGGGAAAAGCCGAAAGACACAACAACAACAACAACAACTATTTCTGCCTTCTTTCCATTAATTATGAGTGGAGATGGAGCTGGATGGGTTCTCCTGAAGTCTATTATGATATCCTTGGTTTTGTTAATGTTGAGATTAAGGTTGTACCTAGCACCCCAGTCAATCAGTAGATTCACTTCTTCCCTGTATACTCCTTCATCTTTATTATTGATAAGGCCCATGACTGTGGGGTCGTCTGCAAACTTGATGATGTGACTGGTATTAAATCTGGCTATACAGTCATGAGTTAGTATGGTAAACAATAGTGGACTCAACACGCATCCCTGGGGTACACCTGTGTTAATTGTGATGTTTCTTAAGGTATTCTTGCCCACACATCCTTTTTTGTGGTCTTTTGATCCAAAAGTCCACTATCCATTTGCACATGTGGTTACTGATGCCTAGGTGGACAAGTTTCTTGATTAGCTGTTGTAGGATAACTGTGTTCAATGCTGAACTAAAGTCAATAAACAGCATCCTAACGTAACTGTCCCTATTCTCCAGGTGTGCCATTATGTGATGTAATGCAACCAAGATGGCATCCACCGTGGAGTGATTTGCACGATATGCAAACTGTAGTGGGTCGAGTGCAGCTGGTAGTTTTGCTGACAGGTGTTTTTTGACTAGTCTTTCAAAACTTTTCATGACAGTGGATGTGAGGGCTACTGGTCTGTAATCATTCATGCTTGAGGGAGTTGCTTTCTTCTGCATTGGTATTATGTTTGTATTTTTGAAGCATTTGGGTACTTTTACTTGGATAAGGGAAGTGTTAAAAATGTCTGTGAGTTCAGTGCTTAGTTGTTCAGCATAGTCCTTTAACACCCTTCCCATGATGATGTCCAGTTCAGCAGCCTTGCTGGGGTTCACCTGTCACAGGGTTTTCCTCACCTCACCTGTGGTTAGACTGAGCACTTCATCCTCTGGACTTGTTGGAAGTTTCACTGCTTTTAAGCAGTACCTCTCCTCAAATCTGCTGTAGAAGATGTTTAGCCTATCCAGGAATTCTATGCTGTCCCCACATTTACTGATAGTGGTTTGCATTCCGTAATGGCTTTTATGCCCTGCCACAAGCTCCTGGAGTCCCTTGTATCAGTGAAGTGGCTCTGGACCTTGCTTCCATAGGCTCTCTTTGCTTCCTTCATCCCTCTCTTCAGATTTGCCCTAGCCACCCTGAGAGCTTCCTTGTCATTCATTTTGAATGCTTCATTTTGCTCCTGCAGAAGCTCATATACTTTGCTTGTGAGACAAGGTTTCTGACTGGCTCTTATTATGATATTTTTGTTAGTCGTCACATCATCTACACATTTGCAAACACATGCTATCACCGTTTCTGCATATTCGTCCAAGTTAATTTGTTGATCAGTTGTTGCAGCTTCCTTGAATATGCTCCAGTTAATATTTTCAAAACAGTCTTGGATGACTTTGATTGTTCCATTTGGCCACACCTTCACTTGCTTCACAGTGAGTTTTTCTCTGAATAGTGCAGGTTTGTATGCTGCTACTAGCATAATGGTAATGTGGTCAGAGCTGCCCAAGTGCATCTGTTGAACAGCTTTATATGCCATCTTTATGTTTTTGTAGACATTGTACAAGGTGTTATAAGCCCTTGTTGCAAAATCCACATATCAGTAGTAGTGTGGTAGTACTGATTTCAAATCTGCCTGGTTGAAATCTCTTGCAATAATTTGTGCAAAATCTGGGTTTTTATTCTGCAACTCACATATTGAATATATAGTATATTTAGTGCTTCTTTAGTGTTTGCACTTGGTGGGATATATGCCACTATTATGCTGAGTCCATTGAATTCTATGGGAAGCTATGAATGCAATTTACTTTAATCAATGCAGTGCTGTGGCCATTTCATGCCAGCATGTGTCTGTGGTTATTTGGTAAGTATAAGCATGTTTATTATCATCCAGAAGCAAAGGAGGCAGGCTAATGCATCTCATGCACAGAGTATTTCCCTTGGTGGAAATAAGTGCACCTGGCAAAGGGGGGCGTCATAGGATCAGCAGGAAGTGAGGCAGTATTGAACAGACAGGCAGAGAGTAAATTATAAAGGAGAGTGGGCAGGCAGAATCAGGGTCACAATTGCAGTCGTTTTTCAATCAACTTTCTCCTTATTCTTAGTTTTTATGCCAATTTACACACTTCTATGCCATCAGTCAGTGATTTTAACTGCACATTTGGCAGTTCACTCACACAGCACACATCAATGTTTCTTTATTTTTGTTTGTTTCTTTCAACAGTCTGCCTCTTTGCTTCTTATATAGTCACACAATTCTGCCCGTTAATAGTAAATCACAAAGCTCTTGTAACTCACAATTATGTGCCCTGTGTCTCAAATTTGATAAATATGCATCAGTACTCTGCTATGCCTCCTGGTTTCTGATACAAACATATATTTTGGACAGTATAGTATGGCTCACAGGATATGTGGAATTAAGCTTCCAAAAATGTCAAACTGATTTTTTCCTTCTCACTAAAGCAAAAGTATTAAATACGTTGATGGATTCTCTGCCTGCAATATGAATTAACAAGGTACACTTGATCTCAGGTTTGTCACTGAAGCCACTCAGAGATACAACTAAAGACTTTCATTTTCCTGATAGGTTTCCCTGCAGTTTCAGAGCAGATGAGGACTTTCTGAGACAAAAAAAGTGTAGAAAATCTTTAGGAAAATATCAATGGTATGTGTACATAACTGACTAAAATATGTATTTTTATTGTCTTGCAAGCTAGACACTTGCCATCAGGCTAAAATGAATAGTTGGTGAACTGTTGGTAACAGTGAAATAAAGGAGCTTGTTCATCTATTAACTGTGTCAGTAAAAGCAAAGAACATTTGTGCAAGATGGGCAGGTTATGCAGCTGCTGTATATATGGTATAAATAAAAAAACAGCTATTTGTAACCCTCAGAACAAGTTTATAGTAGTTTCGTCTGTTCTCTTCTGATACCTAGTTCCTTTACTTCTGACCCCGTGCTGGAACTTCTCACACATTACAATAAGCTTAAGGCCTTAGCAAAGAGACAGAAGACAGACATCCTACTAGCTCAAAATATTTTGGCCAAGAGTCATGCTCCCCTGTAGCACTACTCCTAAATGTATACTACATTGCCCTATACCCGAATCAAAAGAAAATGTCTTTAATTTTTATTGTATAATAAATGATTCAGTCTTCTTAAGCTTGTTAGCCTGTCACTCAATGTATGGCCCTCTTGTCTTAAGTCAGACATCCAACTGTTATATTTATATCTTCTTACTGTCATTATTTTATTATTTTTGGGCCCCTAACCATTACAGTGGCCATCGAGAGTCTGTTTCGGTGACCCTATCAATCCATCCAATTCTGACAGAAGTAAAAGCCCCCCAACACATTTGTTCTCCCTTGGAGGCAAGAGCTGCACTCTGAGAGTGGTTCTGTCATCCTGTGTGGGAGTTAGGGCTGTTTTGGTTACACACCTAACTCCATTCCCCTGCCATTGATTATTTCTGCTTGTACTAGCATTGGAATCTGCATGGGGCTTCCATACATGCCTACAGAGCTGGATCATGGTTAAATGGGACCTAGACAGGGTAATGGATCAGGGCCCTCTTCCTTACCCCCCAGTTCATCCATTCCAGTGTTGCAGTACTTGGCTCTCTCTCCATATTTACCATAAACACTGTTCAAACGTATCAGTCTGCACACTATTTTCTTCTTCACTTCACAATGATTACAAATGTTTGGATTTAATTTAAAACTTTTATTTCAGATCTTATAGCATAACCACTGATAGCCATTTGCTAAACAAAACAATACAGTCTCACAACGAAAACAGATGTAGCATGAGCAACAGGAAACGTCTCTACCCTTGAAACCCACATTCATTGAAACAGCATTGAAATCCACATTCGTAGAAAATGCACCTGGCTAGTGGTGGATTAAGTGTACCTGTGGGCTGTTTTCAAACCATAGTCCCCCCGTACACATTTGTAGGACCATGCATACAAGCATGTGTTCTTCAAGTTGTATTCCTTGTATAGTACAGCTCCACTTGTTAGTGTGTTTTTTTAAATGTGTAGTTTTGAACATTTTTCCAATAAGTGGTGAAACAAGTTGTATGAACCAGTAATGAAAAGACCACCCATTTCAGAACATGCCAACCATATAAAAGGCCACGCAAACTGCATTATAATCCACAGGTATCAGCTACTATGCACAATCTCTGTAGAAGTAAAAGTCATCTGAATAATTCCACATTAAAGAGAAGTGCTACAAATGAAGATGTGCTGGCAAGCAATTTTGCATGTCAGTGCTTCATCTATAAATTCAATACCTGCTGCCTTTGAAGAATAAATTGCCTATTTTATATTGCAAAAATGGTGTGATGGTGATATGTGATACGGTATGACTGGCAAACCAGCAACAGGTCTATAGTTACTGCACATCTCATCCAAAGAAGAACATGCATGGTGGTATCAGCATTTGATCTACCTGTTGTGGGAAAAGAACCACAGCCTTCTGAACCAAAAAAAAAGGTGTGCTACCTGTTGCACCACCAACACTGCCTGACAACTGTGAAACTCCATGACTGACATTCACAGACTGCAATGATTAGTGTTTTACAACCCCCTCAAAATAAATAAATAAACAAAATTAAAGGAAACATGGCAGTTGGTGTGTAGGTTTAATGCACTTGCTTGCCAATAATTAAGGTTGGGGATTTAACTCTGAGCAAATTCACTTAACTAGACAGCCCCCCAACTAGGGCATTTTACACACACACACACACACACACACACACACACACACACACACACACACACACACACACACACACACACACAGAAACACACACATGTGAATTGCACTTACTGGAGGCAGCAATGCTCTGTATATCCTGTGTGGGTGTGGCGGCCCCATTTACATCTCTAAATTGACAACAGCATCTAATCTAAAGAGCTGTTTGCTTCCTGTCTGACTTCTACCTACTTAAAATCTTCTTCTTAGGATGACATAATAATATCATCCTATTGCTGAGGTTTCTGGGGCTTGCTGATCTTTGCAGAAGTCTCCTGCCAGGTCCTGTATTTGTGGATGCCAAACGATTAGGCTTTTTTTATTTATGGAATGCTTGGGCTTGTTTATTGGAAATATTTTTGATTTGTTTTTATAGTGAAGGCAGCTTCACCCCTCCAACACAGGCCCTTGGCAGCTACCTAGGTCACCTAGTGAGGGTCTGGCTCTGCATGCCTACCACCTGGTATGAAACACATTGCTCATGCAAGGGTGGTCACCAGAGTCCTTCCACTGGATGAACAATGGCCTCTCTTTTTTCAGGTAGATGAGCTGGAAATCACTTCTCCTCTTCCAACCCCCATCCCAGCTTCCCCAGCACTCATGCAGCTAGTTTAACCCAAGCTGTAAAAGTCAGGGCTTTATCCAACCGTTGGTGATTTATCTGGCATTATCTATCTTTACTAATATGAAATTACATTTGCTAAGCTTCTGTGGACCACAAATACATCTTCACTATTTATTACTAAAGTGCAGAGTGATGTTAAGTGCTACACTACTGCAAACACAAACAACTGTCAGAGTACTTCAAAGTCCACATGAAAAAATGTTAGTTCACCTTGTTCACTTCACTTTGAAAAGTGAACAAGGTATACTAACTTTATTTCGTGTGGACACTGAAGTACTCTCTGACAGTTGTTTGAGTTTGCAGTAGTGCGGTTTCTTTTTCCTAGTTTTCAAGTGCTATAGTACATTTTACCTATGCATGCACACACACACACACACACACACATATATATATATATATATATATATATATATATATACATATTTATAAAATTTGTTTTTCTCTCTACACACAGACACACACACACACACACACACACACACATATATTTATTTATTTTTTTTGCATTTGTTGACTAGGAAAGTCTGGCTGAGCATAGAGTCCCCTTTTCAGTGGAGGCCTGGGGACAAAAGCTCCAAATAATACATGTTGGATAAAGATTTATACATAGTGTAGAAAAAATAGCATTTTGCAAGTGTATAATTAGTCTAATAAAGACATTTTGTAAATGTTTATACATGATATAGAAAAGTCATTCAACTGTATTTTGAAAAGTCTGTATTGTAATGGAATCATTGCAGCTAGTACAAGACACAGATACAGCTTATTGTTTTGAGCAAAGGAAGATGATGAGCATAATTCAATATACAGACATACATTTCAGCATACCTCTCAACTGTACTGAATTTCTTGTTTTTTACTGGTTTTGAGGTCCAAATAATGGGGTGCCATGGTTCCCGAGTGGCACCCCTTAATTTCTGAATTTCCTAGCCTTTTTTTTTTATTTTGTTTTTGCTGGTTTGAGCTGATGTCGTCACGTGCATGATGATGTCAGCTCCATGAGCAGCCTGTCAGAATTGAGTTCAAGGGCTCAACATGCAACGTGCAAACATTTCCAGCAAGCTGCGAGGCTGTTAATGGTGGTTCCAGCCCAGGAACAGAACAAACTTAGAAGGGAATGGTTACACTGCCAAGGACAGAGGTATTTTATTTTATTATGCTGCTGCCGAGCTGCTTGTGTAATTATTTATTGAGCCAAGCTGCCTTGTTACACTGCTGAGGATTAGCTGTAGTTATTCTGCCAAGGAGTTTGTGGCTGGTAGTTATTCTGCCAAGCTGCTTTATTATTATTATGCATGTGCAAGCATTTCCAGCAAGCTGTGAGGCTGTTAATGGTGGTTCCAGCCCAGGAACAGAACAACTTAGAAGGAAATGGTTACACTGCCAAGGACGGAGATATATGCTGCTGTCGAGTTGCTTGTGTAATTTGTGGTAGTTATTCTGCCGAGCTGCTTTATTATTATTAATATGCTGCTGCCAAGCTGTGTGTGTGTGTGTGTGTGTGTGTGTGTGTGTGTGTGTGTGTGTGTGTGTGTGTGTGTGGTACAAGTAACAAGAGCCTAAAGTCCCCTACCCACCACCAATTGTGAAACCTTTTCAGATTTTTGCCTGTTGTGTTCCTCATGAAATCTGTGGTTTTCTGGATTTCTGTGGCAAATCAGTGAAGGATTGAATTGTCTACATAATGACAGGCATTTAAATGGTAACACAAGACCTTTTAATCTAGCAATTTTCTGAGTTTATACGATCAATATTTGAAATTTGCCCCCCCTATTTTTGGGGCTGTATTCCCTCATTATTGGTTTTGTCCAGGTTTTTTGTGCTACAAGGTTGTGAGCTATGGTGAGAACTGAATTCACTAAATTATAGCCATTTAAGTTTCAGTCTTCCAGTCTCTCAAGAAACTGCTGATTTGGCATAGTGGTAGGGTGCTCTGACTGTAGTGCACATGTTCCTGGGTTCAAGACTTTGCAGTAAAATGCATGGTGGTGACACATTTTATTCTAGCAACTTTCCAAGATTATACAAGCAATGTTTAAAATGTGTCCCTGGTTTTGGGGCTTTTGTCCTCCCCCAATAAATTTTGGCTTTTTTCAGATTTCTTGTGCTGCAAAATTGAGAGATACAGTTGAGTGTCGAGTGGATTTTACAAGGAACTGAGAGTTTCAGGGGAAAAGAAGTTTAGTGCTGCTTATACTGAGTCTCCTTGCATTGTTAATAGCATAACAGGTTAAATACTTGCTTTTGATACAGAAGGTTGTGGGTTCTACTCCCACAGTAGATAGATGCATTGCTGATACTGTACTGTGTTGTACTTTTAAAGGGGGGGGGTGGATGCTGCAGTCCTGAGAATGTCCTCTTTGGTGGCGATAACTAGTAACTGACTTTCGGCTTTTCCCAGTTAGGGGTCTCCACAGTGGAACTCTGGTCCACCCATGATTGGCAGTGGATTTTTACAGTGCTGAGTTGCCAGCCCGATGCCCAACCTTCAACGATGGCATGCCCATTCATGCTTGCACCTACCTGCATGTCTTTAACATCACTTGACTGCGGGGAGAACATGCAGACTCCACACAAAAGGCGCCCCAGCTGAGAATTAAATGGGAGAACCTCTTGCTGTGAGGCAACAACGCTAACCGCTGCACCACCACAGCTCAACGGCGATAACTTGTAACTATGGACCTGTTATCAGTCTGTCATCCATTCCCTACTGCAATATTTCTAGTTTATCATTTTTTAATGTAACATAGCGTAGGCAATTTATTCTTCAAGGGCAACAGGCACTTTATTTGTAGATGAAGCAATGAAATATAAAGTTGTTTACTAGCAGCAACCTCTTCATTAATTACAGATCTCTTGAATGTGGAATTATTTAGGTGACTCTTACGTCTGCAGAGATTGTGCATATTTATTGTTACTGGTGGATTGTAGAAGTGTGAGTAGACTGTTTATGATGGAAATGTTCTGAATTGGGCAGTTTTGTCATTATTGGTACATGCATTTTGTTTCATTGTTTACTGGAAAAATGTTCAAAACAATAAATTTAAAATGCCCTCTAACAACTGTACTGTATTATACAAGGAATATAATTTAATACAATCAGGAAGGTGTATCAAAGAACACATGAATGTTTCGTGTGCAAGGGACCTGTGATTTGAAAACAGCCCAAAGGTAATCTTTATCTGCCACTGGCCAGATGTATTTTCTTTGAATGTGGGTTTCAATGCTGTTTCAATGAATGTGAGTTTCAAGGGCAGAGAAGTTTTAATGCTAAGTTTATTTTCATTGTGAGACTATAGTGCTTTGTTTAGCAAATGTCTATTAGTATTTGTGTTGTAAAATGTAAAATAAAACTTTTAAATGAAATCCAAATCATCGTAGAAGTAAAGCAGTATACACATTACAGTGTTTATGATAAATAGGGTGAATTAGCCAAGTAATGGGACATTGAAATCACTGCAGGGGGAGAGGGCTATATATGGGGAAGCCCCATTCGACCATGATTTTGTGAGGGGGTGGCAAAGACAGCCCCAGGTGGCACAAACTGTAGCTACGCCACTGATCAGTAGGCCATGAAGAATGACTTTTGGAGGTCCTAGCAAACTATAATATTCTTTTGCTAAGATTAGAATACTGCCTACCATTAAATGCCCTACTTTTACCATAAAACCCACATATTGCAAGTCACTGAAAACAAAATCCTAAGGTTCATCATCTTCTCCCTTCCCGGTGAACATACATCATTGCTACATATTTAAAAGAAAATGGTTACGATTTACTTCAGGGTCTAGGTGTCTGGGGCCATATTTTGATTGTCATTTCTTCAGTTTGCATTTGAAAGTTGATATCCCACAATTTCATTGGAGTGGGTGGGGTTACATAATTATGTATGCAAATTTTATCTTAATTAGCGTATATATTTGTATCTATTTTTCATGGGCCTTTGTCCAGATTGTTGATGTTTCCAGGTTGAGACGTATGCATTTCAGTGGGCCAGTAGCTGTACACTTCAGTAGGCAGTTTCATAATAAAGACATAAAGTAGACATAAAGGTGCAGAAAAGCGGCATCCTTTTAAGTTTTATTTTTGCTAGTCAGCTGGTGCAGTAGAGTAAAGACTGATCGAAGAAGGAGAAGGACTAGAAGTGATTGAAAGAATGAAGAAGGAAGAAATGGAGGAAAGCTTCTGTAGATGACTAACTAGGATGAAGTGAGTGGGAAAGTGGAGTGGGGGTAGTAGTCAGGTAAGTTGAGTGGGTGGGTGTATAGAGAAGGGTTGTGAGAAAATGATGAGAAGGAAGTAGTTAAAGGGTAGAAAGAAGTGAGGAACTATGGTTTAGTCTAGGGGTACTTATCTAGTGTTAGTGCAGGGGCAGATCCAGATTCTGCAGGTGTGACGTTAGCTTTTGTTTATCATGTTTGAGATGTTCTATTTTTAGTGAGAGAGGTCTGGTGTTCCATGCTTTGGTGGCATAGTTTGAGAACAGACTGCCTGCCGTTGCATTGTTGGATTTCCTGGTGTGGAGGAGCAGCGTTTGGGTTGAGTGAGGGGGCTGTTTGGTTTCTATGGCTGGATTAGAGTTGACAGAAACAGTTTGTAGATTTATAGATGAAATTATGAGTAGTCGCAAGTTGGGAGTAAGATAGTAAATGGGATAGTTTCAAACAGTTTAGTTCTTTGAGTGCTAGGCAGTTTTGTGATTTTTGTGGGTGATTTACTACAAACTTTGTTACTTTGTGATAGCAGAATTTGAGCTTTGAGAGCTGATAGACTTGTAAGTTGGTGAAAATGGGAGCTGAGAAGGGAAGGGAAGAGAAGTGTTGGGAGTAGTATTGTGGAGGCCAAGGGTTTTCTAGTTTGGTCAGTGAGGAAATTTATGACTGTATATAAAGAATCTAATTTTTGGTGAATTTTCTTTACTGTATGTTGGAGGTAGTAGTAAAATTTTAAGTATCATCTGCACCACTAATACATCTTCACCGTGTGTGTCTGTGTGTGTGTGTGTATATATATATATATATATATATATATATATATATATATATATATATATATATATATATATACATGGATCCATGTCAGATCCACAAAAACACACATAACCGATGACCGGATCACAGAGACGAGATCGCAGACACAACACATCCCTGACAATGGTAAGTATATGTTTTACAGAACAGAATGTATTCCCATGTCCACAATACAGTTAAAAAACAAAAATAAACATGTGTATAGCAGGGGGGCAAGCCCCCCTGCACCCCCAAACCCACCCTACATAAATATACCAACTCTGAGATCACACCACATTGTGGAAATGGGAATAAATCCCATTTCCCACTACTCACTATTGTCGGGGATGTATTGTGTCGGCGATCCGGTCATCTGTTGTGTGTTGTCATGGAACTGATAGGTTCCCCTAGATATATATATATATATATATATATATATATATATATATATATATATATATATATATATATATCTGTGTGTGTGTGTGTGTGTGTGTGTGTGTATTAACACAAACACACACACACACACACACACACACACACACACACACACATACACATATAAATATATACAGGTATATATATTGCTTCAGTGTATTTCAGCTGGTCTTTTAAATCTATGCCACAACATGAACATTATCTACCTAAATTGTAATCACAGTTCTGTGGCATTCCACCTAATAACATATCTTTGAGACACTGAGTAATACTGCTGTAAATGTGACTCTTTGTGGGAAGAAAGTGAACAGTTTTACCAGATTATTTTATGATGATACATTTAAAAAAGTAAAACAACAAGACATAAAAATATGTAACAAAAATATACTAAAACACTTACACAGTACAAATGATCATGTGTTTGGGCTCTTGTTATAATTCCAAGGATCATAACTGAGATACTCAGAATGATAGACTGTAGCAGTGAAACTTGGGGTGCATGATAAATCTGAAGCTTCAGTACCTCAGAGTATTTCCCTGCATACCATTCTCAGTATTAGTGCATATGTTTGCTGTGTGGTCTGCGGGGATGAACCCCTAACTATGACCCAAATGATTCTGTTTCTGCTAACAGCCCAGACACTGGAAGAGCTGATGTTGGATAGATAGGAGTAACAAGGTGCTGCCTGCTCCCCTGTCTCAGTAGGGAATATGGAGTATACGCTGAGTGACAGGCTTGTTAAAGACTATCTGAATGGAAACCAGAAAGATGTAACAGGCATAAAACCAGAAGGGTGTAGGTAGGAGCTTAGGAGGTTTATGTCAATATGGAGGGAGGGAAGGCACTGCTCCCCCACAATGTTCCTACTACATGCCCACACATAGACACACATCCAATGGAAAAGTTAGAGCAGTTCACTATCTGACCACATTATGATGACTCAGACAATCTTCATCCTGGCTCCAGTTATGAGGTAGTGTACAGCCAAAGAGCCATAACACTTTCTTCAGGGAAAGTTATTACTCACCTGGTAAAGTGCTCTGCCCAATATATCCTCCAATAACACTGGTCTTAATGGAACAATAGAGAAGTGATGGGGAACTGAAGCCAGCAGCTGGTGACCCTGGCAGATAGTCCAACAAGTGAAGTTAATTTGTTGGCAAAAGGAAAAAAGTTACCATATATAAGTCCCAGAAGTATGGAGGGCATAGCATTTCACTGTTTGGGTTTTAGGGAACAGAGTGATTTAAAGGTATAGCAGTGAGCTTTGCAATTCACTGCTGTTGTGGTGAAACTACAATTTATTTTCATACATTTCCAGTGTACAGAATTAGGTTTTCCAATTGTGATGGAAACGTGTGTTTAATCTGATAAAGAGAGTATAATGACCTAAAGATTGCAGGATCTGTCAGTATCTCAGTATCAAACTCAAAATGTAGTATTTCTTCTAAGTATCCCCTAATGTGACAGCTGTCATTGTTTAGGACAAGACCAAGACTAATTTTTTGTTGTTATGTGAGCATGTATGCACATAAGTATGTATTTATTTTGTTGATTCATCCAGTCCCTTGTAAAAAGATTATCATTTTTAGCGTAAAATTGGTATTTAGAAAGATACGTAGACACTTATTTCTTTTGCTCGTTAGCCAAGATAATGTAAAAATGCATTAAAAGTGGTGTAACATTTTGAGCTTTGAAGTTCGAAACATGACTTAAAATTTTTGATTTTAACATCATAATTTAGGTAGTTTAGTATTGTTGAACACTTTCAAAACCAGATGATCTGATGTTGTCAGTTTTCATTTTGTGCTTGAATGATGGGCTCGGATCCAAGCTCTCGGATCTGACTCAGCCATTGTACAAGCTCTTGGCAACCTTTATCTAAAGTAGTCTAAAGGTAATTGAAGACAAATAATTTGTAAGTTTGAAATATACTTATCCCAAGCCCGAGAGAACAATGGACCACGTCTTTTTGCTGGAAGCGGCAAATGAGATCTGGGGTAATGGGTGTGGTGCATTCTGGGTAAGGGAGAAGCTCGAGAGTTCAAGGTTGCCACGAGTTTTTACAATGGCTGAGTAGGATTCGAGGGCTCAGATCAGTACCCAAATAGTCGTGGACAACACAGATGCAACATTATGGTAAGTACATATCTTCTTTTTCTGATGACGTTCCTGTAAATATGTGGAAAGAAAATGTTTAACTGCTATTAAATTTTTGCTTCAAGATTCATATTTTGTTGTTTTTTAATGTTGAACACTAATAATATCTATAGAATCATGTGTATTCATATGTTTAGTAACAAGATGATGCACTATATACAGTGTATAAGTTCAGTTGAGATACAATAGAATATAAAGCTTGAGCAGACCATTTTGATCCTAGCCTGTTTTATATTTACTTAAACATTTCAATGCGTGGAAATGCAGAGCAAACATTTCCTTCATTTTCTTTATATAGCATGCAAGGTATGAAGATGGGGTTGGGGATTGGTATAATGGCTAAGGTGTTTACCTAAGGGAGCATGAACATACCCGTTGGGACCTGAAAGATGGTGAACTATGCCTGGGTAGGGCCATGCCAGAGGAAGCTCTGGTGGAGGTCTGTAGCGGTTCTGATGTGCAAATCAGTTGTCCAACGTGGGTATAGGGGCAAAAGACTAATCGAACCATCTAGTAGCTGCTTCCCTCTGAAATTTCTCACAGGATAGATGGCACTCAGTGAAAGCAGTTTTATCTGGTAAAGCAAATTATTAGAGGTTTTGGGAACAAAACAATGTCAACCTATTCTCAAAATTTAAATGGGTAAGAAGCCTGACTTGCTGGCTTGGAGCTGGGTGTGGAATGCAAGTGCCTAGTGGGTAACTTTTGGAAAGCAGAACTGTGATGCAGGATGAACCAAATGCTAGATTAAGGCACCCAATGCCAATGCTCATCAGACTCCAGAAAATGTGTTGGTTGATATAGAGCCATGAAAAGCAGGACAGTGGCCATGGAGGTCAGAATTTGCTAAGATGTGTGTAACAACTTACCTGCCAAATCAACTATCCCTGAAAATGCATGAAGCTGGAGTGTCAGGCCCATACCTGGCCATTGCTGGGAGCCAAGTGGACTACACTGCGATGAGCAGGAGGGCCACTGCAGTTACACTGAAGTCCAGGGTGAAGGCCCAGGTGGAGCCACTGCACGTGCAGATCTTGGTGGTAGTAGCAGATATTCAAATAAGAGCTTTGAAGGCTGAAGTGGAGAAGGGTTCCATGTAAACAGCAGTTGAACATGGGTCAGTCAGTCCTGAGAGATAGAGGAGCACCATTCTGAAGATATGGGTGATGGCCAATGTCACCCTCAGATAATCGAAAGGGAGTCAGGTTCAGATCCCCAAATCTAGAGTGATGGAGACAGGCACCATGTGGCATCCAGTGCGATGATGCAAATGATCCTGGAGAAGCCAGCAGAGGACCCTGGGAGAGTTGTCTTTTCTTTGTGAAGGACAGAGCACCTTGGAATGGGTTTGCCCTGAGAGAGGCCCACACCCTGGAAAGCATCATGGCTCCAGTAGCATCAGGTGGGTTCTTGCCAGTCCTTGAAAATCTGGGGTAGAGAGTGTAAGTCTCATGCCGGACCATACCCATATCCACAGCAGGTCTCTAAGGTAAACAGCTTTTGGCATGTTAGAACAATGTAGGTAAGGGAAGTTGGCAAGCCAGATCAGTAAGTTCAGCATAAGGACTGGCTCTAAGGGCTTGGTCAGTTGGGCTTGGGTGTGAAGGAAGGCTGGGCACTTGCTGTGGCTGGATGAATCTTCACTCAATCACCACCACCCCCTCCTGGGAGGGCCAGGGAGATGGTGGTGGCAACTTTGGAAGTGCACCAGGCCCTTCCTGTGGATTGGCATCCCACATCTTCCGGCAGCTAGAAGCTGATTTAGAATGGGTGCTGAACAGGGAAATTTAACTGTTTAATTAAAACAAAACATTGAGAAGGTCCAAGATGAATGTTGATGCAATGTGATGTCTGCCCAGTGCAGAAATCCAGTTTAGCGAGGTTAAATGGCGAGAGTAACTATGACTCTCTTAAGGCAGTCAAATGCCTCATCATCTAATTATTGAAGCACATGAATGGATGAATGAGATTTCCACTGTCCGTACCTACTATCTAGTGAAACCACAGCCAAAGGAATGGGCTTGGCAGAATCAATGGGGAAAGAAGACCCTGTTCAGCTTGACTCTAGTCTGGCACTGTGAAGTGACATGAGATGTGTAGAATAAGTGGAATGACTTGGCCACTGTGAACTACCACTACTCATCGTTTTTTTCACTTTTCCGGTGAGGCTGGGGGGCTCTTGCTTCTGGCTGTAAGTGCCCAGGTGTCTGGGCATGACCATCCTCATGGGACAATGTCAGGTGAGGAGTTTGACTGGGCCAGTATACCTGTCAAAGAGAAATGCAGGTGTCCTAAGGTGAGTTCAGGGAGGAGAGAAACCTCCCATGGAGCAGAAGGGCAAATGCTCACTTGATCTTGGTTTTCAGTAAAAATACAGACAGTGAAAGTGGGGCCTCACGATCTTTCTGTTTTTTTGGGTTTTAAACAGGAGGTGTCAGAAAAGTTACCACAGGGATAACACCACTTTTTGAACCTTCAATGTTGGCTTTTCCTATCATTGTGAAGCGGCATTCTCCAAGCGTTTAGTTGTTCACCCACTAATAGGGAACATGAGCTGGGTTTAGACCACTGTGAGACAGGTTACTTTTACCATACTGATGATGTGTTGTTGCAATAGTAATCCTGTTCCATATGAGAGCAAGCACAGGTTCAGGCATTTGGTGTATGTGCTTGGCTGAGGAGCCAATACTGCAAAGCTGCAATCTGTGGAATTATGACTGAACACCTCTAAGTCAGAATCCCACCTAAATGTAATGATTCTGCAGCACAGCTGTTTACTAGTTGGCCAGGGATAGCCATCTGCAAGGTCAGCAAGGAGCAAGGCTTGTCACTAGTGTAGAGCACAGATGGAAGGGACTTCTTTTCTCCCACAGTTCACCAAATGTTCACAGGGAGCCAAGTGCTAAATCATTCATAGATAACCTGATTCTAGGTCAGGGTTTCATATGCAGCAGAGCAGCAAACAGCTGCAATCTAGTGAAAGTCAACCCTTGAGCCAAGCTTTTGTTGCAGGTGGATGGGCTCCATGCCTTCACGGGGGGGGGGGGGCATGTCCTCAGTCATCCTGTCCCCCTGCCTCTCACACCACTGTTCCATGTCACTGGTGACACTTTGCTCGATTGCGGTGGTAGAGTCTGACTGGGGCCACCTGATGCCAAGAGGAATGGTCCGGGCAGTCCCCAACTACAAGACTTTCCACATGGGCAGAGGTCCACCTGGTCACTCACCCTCCCATTGTCTCTCTAGTAGCTTGGTCCAGATAGCTGAAAAGTGTCTGGGCACAGATGAGGCCAAGGACAGAGGACCCAGGCTTAAGGGTCATCCCCTGTGAAGACCCCCATGACTGAGGTGAAGCAGTAGCTCCCTGGAGAGTAGGTCAGTGCTCCAGTAAGGGACTGGGCCTACTTGTTTATGAAGAGGAGGCCCTCAGAGTGTCTCGGACCCAGAACTAGTCAGGGGACTGGTTGGGCAGGATGGGCAGAAGGCCATGGTGGGAAGCCAGTTCTGTGATACTATGCCCAAAGCCACCTGTGAAGCGGAGATAGGTTACTCAGAGCATCTCAGATGCAGGGCCAGGTGATGGACTTGGCCGTCCATGCAGATGGGCCAAAGGCTATGCTAGGAAGCCAGTTCTAGGATCCCATGCCCCAGGCCCCCAGTGAAGCAGTGATAGGGCCATCAGAGCATCTCACACCTGGGGCCAGCTGACTCATCCATCTGTGCAGACAGGCTGAGGGCTGTGCCAGGAAGCCATTTCTGGGATCCTGTGCTCCCGGCCCCCAGCAAAGTAGAGATAAGGCCATAGGAGTGTGTCGGACCCAGGGCCAGCTGGGGACTTAGGGGGCCTCCTGTGCTTCACCCAGCATAGGGGGATGCCACTCTGTGAATGGCTCCACCCCAGAGGCAAGTGGAAATGAGCCAGGAGGCTTGACGCTATGCATGTTTGTCAGAGCCTTGCTCCTCAGAGGAAGGAGATAGAGGCATGCCGCATGAGGCATGAGATGCGGGGACCCAGGGCCATCCCCACTGTGAAACTCAAAGCTGTAGGTGCAAGGTAGAGGGGAGAACAGGTGGCTGAGTGGAGTTCCATGATGTGAGTAGGATTTGTGGGAAGGTCAGCTGAGAGCCACAAGCAATCCGACAAGATTAGGCAGCCAGCAGGAGACATAGAAGCAGTGGGGGCCCTGAGCAGAGACTATAGCCGGGGAAAGAGGCCTCTGGACTGGATCAGTGAAGTGGTCCACCCAGACAGAAGTCCAAAAGGAAGAGTGAGGCAGATGACAGAGGGTCCGGGACAGCTGTTGTCCATATGGGCAGCATGTGGCAATGCCCTTCTCCTGGATGGAAACTTGGATGGGAGCACTAGGAGGCGACTGGGCAGGGAGATCTGCTGCCTGGGTAGGGGCATCTGGCCATGCCCCTTGACCTGAGGACAGGAGTTGCCCAACATGGAGAGGCAGCCCCCGGGTGGAGAGAGAGAGAGAGAGAGAGAGAGAGAGAGAGTGAAGGCTGTCTGGCTAGGGGTGCCAGTCCTGAAAAATTAGAAAGTATCCCATGAGGCTCTGGATCGGTAAGTTGGGGGATTCAGACATCTGTATGAGAGTAGATGTGCCCTTTTGCAGTAGAGGGAGTGATGTGGGTCCAGTCACATCCTGCAGGTCTGCTCCTTGGAAGGGTCCAACAGCACATGTGATCTGGCACAATTAGGCAGCCTGCAGGAGTTATGGGAAGATGGGTGGAGTGGCGTGTCCATCAGAGACCTGGTCCCAGTCCTGGAGGATATTCTCTGCATGGAGATGAGGGTCATCCTTTGGGCCTCATTCTCTTCCACCCAATCGGAAGAGGTGGTGAGATCCACAGTTGGTGAGGCATGTCTGTTGCAGGCCAGATCCCGGCCCAAGAAGATTGTCACTCCTCCTCCTGGATCTTGTCCTTGTCCCCACAATCGATCAGTCTGGCAGACTGCCTCCTGTAGGCAGAGAGCCCCAGTGGTGTGGCTCTCCAAGTTACTGCAGATGGGTCAGGCTTCTTTGCCCAGAGAGCAACACAAGGGTTGCGGTACAGAGGTTGAGTCTCACCTTTGAAAGGGAAATCGGCTAGGCTTCAAATGGCCCACAAGAGCAGCTATCCTAGTACTTACCTATAAACCTATATGCAGAAAGTTAACCCACTTGCAGTGGTGATTAAATTAAAAGGGAAGCCTGTGATCACTAAGATAGATTCTAAGAGTGCTGACACAAATAATTAGTGAACTGAAATTCAGAGACATGACAATATGCTGCAAACAACTGAAATGGTACTTAAGACTTATACAGGAGCAAAATACAAATATTGGGAATGTTGATGTGAAAGTTATTTATTAGTAACAAAAGGAAGCATTAACTGTGGTAATAGCTGAAGGTGCTGGAGTAAGCTTTATGAGATAAAAATAGCTTAATGAACACAAAATCGGATAAGGTGAGGAGAAGTAAAGTCCACATGTTCCACAATGAATCTCCCCTGCTGCACCTTAGTAATCTATCCCTAACCCTAGGCCTGCCACTAGCCCTAACATGGATTTGAACTTAAAAAACGACCTTCCCATAACATTACAACTGCACTAGACAGCTGACACTCACCACACACACACACACACACACACACACACACACACACACACACACACACACACACACACACACACACACAATCTATCCCCTTGCCTAACCCATACACTAACCCTAAACCCTAACCCACACACATTCGCATTAAAACAAACAGCTCTGCACTTCCAGCTGTTGACCAAAGCAACAGTCGACCAAACACATGGCACCCATGAATGCATTCTTACAGTTTGCTGATATGAAGGAAAAAGAACACTAAGTTGAGAGTGTTTGCACCCAGAGATGAAGTATGTGTGTGGAACTACAAGCCTCTTAGCCTTGCAGGTTACCACACAGGGTTAAAGCTATGACCTTTTAACTTCATCCTGCAGTCCTGGGTTTGATTCGCTCAGTTTCAATGTGCTTACTATGAAATAGTCACTTAACTAGATGATGCGCCTGTGTTTCTTGCCCCTAGTGTGCTTATCTGTTTATCAACTACAGCTGTGGAACTCATTAGATCCCAGCAGTAGCTGAAAGTTTTTTTTAATGTATACTTTATATGATGGTCACAGATAATAATTTCTTATGAGGAAGTATGTAGCTCAAACAAGAGGAAGAGTCACAGCTGCTGTGCAGGTCTCTGGACGTGTAGATGGAATATTAATTGGGCAGCACATGCAAAACTTGCACGTGAAGAGCCTGTATTTTTGCCTGTTGTCAAAGAAAAAAAATATATATAAATATATAAATTACCTGTTGGTACCCTGCCTACACATTCTGAAAATGAAAGATATAAATCAACTCGATAAAAGACATTATTAAGTGGAACTGATACCCTTTTCTTTGGCAGGAATAAAATAGTTGTTTTCTTCATCAAAGGTCTGTCACCCTAGTCTGACCTTAGACATCAAATGTTTGTGAAGACTACATGAAGATTAATGTTTTAATCCTTAGAAATGCTACACCAGCAAAATAAATATGGTCACTGTCAACAATTCTCTTTTCAGTGATTGCATGCTCCTAGGTAACCTGCCAAGCAAGTGGTGAGATGGGCTGGAGGATAAGCCTTCAACCATTTATGTATGGAGGTTTTTCTTGGCCTAGCTCTGCACCCCTCCAAGATGATGCTACTGCGTATGCTATGCTGGCAATAGGAAGATCATGTCAAGTGTGAATCCCACCCCCAATCATGGGGGGGGGCGCTGCTATCCTCAGTGTTCTCTGTCTCCTGCCCTTTCATCATATCCTTTGGACTCCTGCCCTGTCAGAACCCACTGGATATTGCTGCAGCATATCCTGCCAGTTGCCGGAGCCACTAATCACACTTGGCTTACCTGGACAAAAAGAAAAAAAAAGTGCACAAGCTAGGCAAGGAACGCTCCACCCATGAACCAGTCAGTAAAAAGAAAAAAAGATGAGCGGACTTCTATTACTTATGCAGCAACTCCACACACTTTAATGTCACATAAAACAGGAGTGGAGACAGGTTTCCTGGGTTGAAGATCGGGTTTCTAGAAAACCACTGTTGAAGGCACGACAACTTAAGCACTGAACCTTAGACTTTTATATAATATTAGATGTATTTATTTGGAGATATTGCTGCTATATTTACATATGACTTGTTTTCACATGATGGTTTATACTTGATTTTTTTTATATATGACGTTTTCTATCTATATGATGTATTTATGAGTAAGTTTATTTTTGTATTGTTCTTATTCTCACAAAAGCAATATTAAGCAGGTTGCATTGTGCTTTTAGGTGTGTACTTAACTAATTAATTGGTGTTTGACTGGTATATATAGAGTAGGAGAGCTGTTTTTATTAGGTCTGAAGAAGCAGTCGTATTATAGACTGTGAAAGCGCTCACCCTTTTACTTGGTTTCTGTTTGTTGTTTTTGATTTTATGTGACATTAAAGTGTCTGGAGTTGCTGCATCAGCCGCTCATCTTTTTTTTTTTTTTTTACCTGGACAAATAAACTTTACTTAACTCAGAGAAATAGTCTCCTGTGTGTTATATCTCCTGATACAGACAAAACTCAAAGAAACAGTCTCCTGTGTGTTATATCTCCTGATACAGACAGACAGACAGATAGATAGATTGATAGATTGATATGGAATCCATGAATGTCTTGCAGTTTGATGAATAGCTATATTTTCACACACACACACACACACACACACACACACACACACACACACACACACACACACACACACACACACACACACACACACACCTCTTTCTCTCCATTACCTCTCAGTGCATTATTGTAGACTTTGTGCAAGGAGATCACAGATGTCATACTTTTGTAATACTTACAGCCCTGTTAAGCAACAGAAAAGAATCAATCTATAACAACTTACATAATTTACTTGTTCAGGGTACTGAAATATTACATGTTTCTGTTTACATAAACAGTGGTACAGCATGTGGCTTCCCTTCTGATACTGCATTTCCCAAATACACAACATGCTGGGGAGTTGTATTACATACTGATGGTTCACAGAAGTGCATTTATGCCGAAACACATTTTTTGGAAGCCTGGTGAGTTCATGTGAGCTTAAATGATGGAAAGCATAATGAACTGAAATTTTTTTTCTAAATTTTTTGCATGAATATCATCCCCTTTAGAATGCCTGTTATAAAATGAACCCACTGATTGATTAGAGGGTTAAATATGTTCATAGTTCCTTCTAATAGTGAAGCTGTCTAACAGATATAGAGACTCTGTTGTTTTTGTAGAATGTTTATATTTTGATATGTTCTGGGTAGTGTTTCTTATTTAATAAAGTTGCCAGTTCGGACATGTCTGGAAAAATGAAAAACTACAGCACAGGAGATCTGCAGTTCTGTCAGCATAAACTATTTGAAAACATGCTGTAAACTTTAAAATTACATTTTACTGCACATGTGAACTAGATCAGCCATATTGGCTCATATCAACTTACAACCTTTATGCCACATTTTTGTAACTAAAGGATCTAACAATAAAATAGTATCTGAAGAAAGACATGCATCTGGAGCATTTTTCCCAGGGCCTCTGCTGAAAATTGGCTTCTTTCCAAGTCAGCCTTTCCCAGTAAACAAATGTTAAATAAATAAATCAATAAATAAATAAAAGAAATAGGACACTGACTGGAGAATATACAATGTGTACATTTTTGTCATCTTTATGAACTTTTATCATCCAGAAAGAAAAAATAATATAACAAAAAGGTCCTACTATATAACTGCAGCCAGATAGCCTCTCTTTCACTCTTGAGGACTTCCATGGATTTCATATATTTCCCTGTCTTCCAGTTATGCAGGTGACCTGTTTGTAAAGGGAATCACTAGCACTAAGTTAACACCTACTGAAATGCAGTCATGGAACTAACTTATAATTTAGCAATAATCCACAACTGGGTGTGGGTCCAACAGAATTTGCCCATGGTTGATGTGGTGTGATCATGAGGGTGAAGTTCAAGTGATCAAACGAAGCCAACCATGGATAAATCCTGTGATACCCACACCCAAGAAAGGATTATTCTTATTATGCAATAACATTACTTAAAAAAGAAATTACTTAACTTTTGTTAAATAATGTGATTGTGTAACAGAACTTAAGTGCTCTTCTGCCTTGAAAACTGATGTATTATGCATGTTTATGGCACATACAGCGTCATGCATGTCCAGTGCATCAGTTCAATTACAGAGGCAAAATGGCAAAGGCAGCATCTCTGTCACAGTGTTTTTTTCTGTCTGTGTAGCACTGTCTCTTTTATCAGAAAAGTCCAACTTGGAACAAAGCCAATTTTCAGCAGAGACCTGGGGAGACAATGCTCCAGATGTATGTCTTTTGTAATGTGGGAGGAAACCCACACGAATGCAGGGAGAACATGCAGATTCTGCACAGAAGGCAACCCAGCCAAGAATTGAACTGGAGAACCTCTTGCTGTGTGGAAACAACACTGCCACTGCACCACTGTGCCGTAGCACTATCTCTGTAGTACTGCCTCTGTCTCTCTCTCTCTCTTTTTTTTTCTCTTGTTGCTGGGTTGTGTTAAAGCTGTTTTGTTGAAAAAATAACAAAATTGTTATGTCTGGCATTACTGAACAGAAATCATCATACAATTTGAAAATTTTACGAGGGACAGGGCAGAAATATAAAGAAAATCAGGGACATTACACAAATCTTTGGACAGTTAACAAGTATGGTTATCATATTGCCAGTAAACATACTTGTCAACTTTTTAAATGTTTTTTTAGAACATTTCTATTTTTGTCATATTTTGTGCTGTTCCTAGTTAAGTATGGTAAACATGGTTATAAAGGCTATATCTTTGCAAAGTCTGGATGTTTAAGAATACTTGAAAAGTTAGAATTTTTGCATTTTGATTTACAGTGGGCACACTGTTTGAGCTGTTCAGTCAGTGTGCACATTTTTAAAGAATGAGCCTTTAATGGTTAAAGGTTTAATGAATTTAAGTATTAGAAATGACATTATAGTGAAACAAGCTGATAAAGGAGGTAGACTTGTTATTGTGAATGTTGAACAATGTAATACATCAGTGCATAAACTTCTGTGCAGAGTCTGCATGTCCTCCCTGTGGTCGTGTGGGTTTCCTCCGGGTGCTCCGGTTTCCTCCCACATCCCAAAGACATGCTGCAGGTGGATTGGACACTCTAAATTGGCCCTAGGTGCGAGTGTGTGTGCCTTCTGTGGAAGGTTGGGTGCCAGACTGGCAACTCGACACCGTAAAACTCCACTGCCAATCATGAGCGGACAAGGTGATCCGCTGTGGCGAACCCTAACCGGGAAAAGCCGAAAGAAGAAGAAGAAAGAATGCATAAACTTTTATTGGATGAACAAACTTTTAAAAAGATTGATGTATTTATGTATAATAACATAGTTTACATGGTTAAGTCCTTTTTATATGAGTTACTAATGGAAATGAGTATTACCCCAGAGATGATCCGTAGATAAAGCAGTCCCTGCAAGTACGGCAACTGCACAGCTCCAAAAAGACCTTATAGCAGTACAAAACACTGAGAGCTAGCAGATTGTAGCATAAGGAATTTATTGCAAATACTAGCTCAACAGCATAATAAAAAGAGACAAAACAGACCGGTTTCGGCTGTAAAAATTACAAAGCCTTCTTCAGTGCAGTAAAGACATATACACTTGTTCTCCTTTTTATAGGCAACCACTAGATGAGGCTCCAAATTAGTGAATTAATTAACCATACCAATTAAAGATATTCATTAAGCCCTGGTGAAAACAAATCCCTCAGTTTGATAATCCATTTCTTCTCTTTATTATTTAGAATATGATGCCAACTTGTTTTATTTGTTCTCTGTCCAATAATTCTGTCTATCACAGTAAAGTTAAAGGATGCATTCCTTTGTACCTCAGTGTGCTTGTATAGAACATTTGTGAGCTTCTTCTTCTCAAATAAAACAGGTTGGCATCAGATTCTAAATAATAAAGAGAAGAAATGGATTATCAAACTGGGGGGGGGTTTGCTTTCACCAGGGCTTAATGAATATCTTTAATTGGTATGGTTAATTAATTCACTAATTTGGAACCTCATCTAGTGGTTGCCTATAAAAAGGAGAACAAGTGTATATGTCTTTACTGCACTGAAGAAGGCTTTGTAATTTTTACAGCCGAAACCGGTCTGTTTTGTCTCTTTTTTATTATGCTGTTGAGCTAGTATTTGTAATAAATTCCTTATGCTACAGTCTGCTAGCTCTCAATGTTTTGTACTGCTATAAGGTCTTTTTGGAGCCATGCAGTTGCCGTACTTGCAGGGGCTGCTTTATCTGTGGATCATCTCCCTTCCTTCCCTTGCTGTTGGTCTGTGGCAAGCTGTGCATCAGGCACAGCTTAAAACCTGATGAGGACTTATTTCGAGTGTATCACTGGTGAGGCTCATTATATTGGTTTATTCCTTCCAGTTTGGTGTATTTTTTATGCCATTTCGTCTGAATCGCTATTTGAGTGACTACAAATAAGGTTATATGCCTTCCTCTTAAGTTTAAACTGTATTGCGGTTATCAGGACATCAGGTGCTGTCTAAAGAAGGGCTGCAACAGGTCTGTCACACAGTAAAGGAATCTGGTACCTTTACAGCCATAATTCTACAAGTGAACATCTAATTATATCTTCTTGTGCATACAAAGGGCTTTCTGCAGGTTACACTGGACATTTGAACAGTATTTTGTCACCAATGTATTGTGAGTAGTACATTTTTACTGCTTAATCCTTTTTTGGCAATTAACAAAAGGTGGGTTCATTAACGTCAGGGAATCCACTTTGACTTTACCTTTTTGCTTTTCAAGCTGCTTAAAAACTGCTTTGTACTCTCGGAGCATTGGGAGCCATTTTCTGGACTAGTTTTTGCTCACTTTGGGGCATGTGCTTGATACTATTGTGTAGTTTTGGTGAAAAACTAATGTATTGTATGTAGGACTTGAGCAGCTTTGATGCAGGATACATTTTGGATTATTACTATCAGGGAATGCATTTTGCTTCATTTTTATGATATATATATATATATATATATATATATATATATATATATATATATATATATATATACATATATGAATAAGTGAATACACAAGGGTCGAATGGTCACCATCTCTTTGGATTTGGCTATAGTTCATTCTTTAGCACAGGAGGAACATTGGGAACTGATTTGATGAACAGTTAAGGGTGGAATCAGCAGTAAACTGTTGCCAAATATCAGATTGGATTTGGATTTACAGTTCCAGAACTTTATACTAGTTTTTTGAGGCCGAAGTATGCAATTTGGTTCATCATTGACAAATTTAGCTATGGATATTTAGGTGGACTATGATTTTTTCACAAATTTGTTTTTGAGTCAATTATACAATAATTTTTACTTGGGATTATTTTTCTAATTTTTAAGTATTAAACTGTACTTTATTAGTTTACATGATCAATGTGGATTAGTTCAACTGTTGTTGGGAATAATTTTGATTTCATGAACATATTTGCGGTAGGTTAACCAGCTGGGTTATAATACCTGTGTAATAAGCAATGCCTAACTTTTCAGGACAGGATTTTTAATATATTTACAGCAGAATTTATGACTTATTGCTATATATATATATATATATATATATATATATATATATATATATATATATATATATATTAGACATTAACTCTAGCATTATTTGTGCTTTGGGACTGTGGATTTTTGAATCTGTTTTATTAGGTTAATAATTGTTACACCATTTAGAAGTCACTCATCTCCTCTTTGTGTACTTTATATAACTTTTAATTAACTGTTTGGTGTTTAGGAATCTACACCCAATATTACATGTATATATTACTCTGGGACCTATCTTTGCATATTATAACAATATTCCCTATTTGGGTTCTGTCTATTTATGACTCAACCTTTGGGACCTTGACACTAAAGATTCTTCCTTATTAGGAACGAGCTATACCAAACGGTAAAATCCTTGGCAGGAAGTATATTCACATTGGTAGGGTCAATTTTATTATTATTATCAATACCTATTTAACATTTGGATGTTGGACATATGACTATTGTTATCAGCCTTGTTTGATCCATGGTCTGGTTTCTTTTGGATGGCAACAAATATTCATGAGCGGCAAGGGCTGTTATAGTTCATGATTGATATTATGGTGGAGATTATGGATATGTGGACTATGGACTTAGCACTGCTTAAGAATAAACGTCAGTAGTTTTCTGAGTGAGTTAATAGCAGGGGCTAATATTGTCCCAAGTCTTAGTAAATGTTGGATATTTATATGAACACTTTATAATTGCAGAGTCACCGACTGGATTGGTTTTGATAATTGAATGTTGAGACCTAGTACTGCTTAAAACATATTTATTGAGGAGCAGGGGCTAATATTGTCCACACTCAACCATTCTTTTATTGAATTGGTATATAAACATAGCATTGCTGTAAAGGTTGCCTATTGTTTCAAAACCTATATGACAAGAATTTTTGAAATAACAGTATAGGACTTTTTCTTGACCATTGGATCAAGCTTAGGCTTTTGGTTACTCCAATTGGAGTATTTGTCATATATTCATAGTTCCAACACCTGTTGTTAGTATAGGGGACAAATATTATTTACTACAAGTGCTGATTATTGACCACCAATGGATCTTACTATCCTGTTGCAGGGTTTATGCTCAGACAGGGATGATGTGGCCATTTTTGGCCTAGGCAATACAATTAATCAAAATGGGCCTGAGGATTTGGCTTTGGAAATTACATGTGAAGCACAGTTTCTCAAACTAAATAAGAGCATGAGGTCCCTTTGGACCAATGTATGGCATTCTAAGCTCTTTAAGGCATACCTAACCAAGGGCATTTCACCAAGGGGGCTGAGGGTATGTATACAGCCACTGGTTCATAATATTGACGCAATCCTGACAGAACAATTGGCTTTGGCTCAACAAAGAGCTTCCATGGGTTTTGTGGAGATTTTAGCCTCTCATTACGAGAACTATTGGTAAGGATATATCAGAAATCACCCAAATGTGTGTGGACATTCAGAAATTTGAAGGACAAGAATCCTATAACACTGGTCTTAGGAAACGTAGGCAGGATCTTTTAACCCTGGAGCAGTAATTGAAAGACAGGAAAATAAGAAAGTTCTACAGGGATCTAGGTGACTATGAGAGTGGGCATCCCTTTTCCAGTAATAAGCACGTCAGGTTCGCACAAACACATAGGAAGGTGGTGGGAGGGTAGCCTAATGGTTAAGGTGTTTGCCTTACAAACACAAGGTGCAGGGTTTGAGTCTCACAAGGGATAATTGGCTAGGTTTAAAATAACTCACAAGGGCAGTTAGCTTAGTACCAATCTATGAACCTATGAAAAGGAAAGGACCAAGGTCTATTTTAAAGAAGCCTTCCTCATCCAGCTATGATACTTCTGGTGAGGAGTCCTCATCAAGTTTAGAGCCTGATGCACAGCATCCCCCAGATTCCTCAGCTTCTAAATGAAGCAATGCACAGATCCCATTGGGGCATTGCTGAAACTGATGGTGCAGAAATAGAACATAACAATGTACTGAATATCTCATCCACCCCTTTGTCACCCACCCAAGTTAAAATTTTGAATAAAGGTCTTAATTTTATACCTGACTTTTATGTGTCTGAAGATACATTTGCACAAGATATTCCCTCATTTTGTAGATTACTTAACCTGAGATTATTTTTTCAGACAACACCTAATCCTGAATCGCAAGATGGTTTCAGATACCACAAATCTAATTTTATGCCACCAATGCATCATAATGTGTTAATGTTTCAGAATTGTATTCTCAAAGATCTGCATTTTCACTTTAGGGATTTCCTTGCCAACTCAAACAATCTCTCAAAGATCGAAATGGGTCTATCCATGAACTAGAAACAAACTATGATTTGGCAATATTGTCTACAGATAAGGGTGGGACAGTAGTTGTACAGGATTGGACCCAATGCAACACAGAAGCTGTGAGACAGCCAACGGACAGTCATTACTATATTCATTTGACATTGGACCCAACTCCTGGTTTCGAGAAACAAATCAATCAGTTTTTGGCATCCGCCAAGAACAAGGGAATCATCACGGACAACACATTACATCACCTTATGGTGCCCGACTCTTCCAGTCAGTATATATATTTTCTACCCAAAATACATAAGAATTTATAAAATCCACCTGGTAGACCTATAGTTTCAGGTAGGGGTTCTGTCACTGAACCATTATGTCAGTTTCTGACACGGTATCTTAAACCACTTCTGAAATGGGTTAGGACCCATATCCAAGACACTATGGAATTCCTTAAAGTTATTTCTGAGATGCAGCTTGAGCCAGGGTGGTTACTTTGCACTCTAGATGTTTCTGCATTGTACACCAACATTCCTCACTGGACGGGGCTGGAAGCATTAGAATACTGGTTATATAAGTCAGAGTTGTACCAACCGGGTTTCAACACTTTTTTACTTTACCTTGCGGAACACGTTCTAACTAAGAACGTGTTATATTACCAGAACAAATGCTACTTACAAATACAAGGCACTGCTATGGGAGCCTCATTTGCTCCCATATATGCTGACTTATTCATGGCCCACATTGAGGAACAGCTCATCTATGACAACTCACATAATATCTATCTAGATGAGATTGATATTTGGAGAAGATACTTGGATGATTGCTGGTTAGTATGGAGATTGGACCCTGACTATCTTATGGAGTTTGTTGGATATTTAAATGATAACAAATGGGGTATACAGTTTACAGCTAACTACAACATCAACAGGATCACTTTTTTGGATGTTTTAGTCACTAGGAACAAAGATCATACTTTAACATCAGAAGTGTACCGTAAATACCCCCAATACAACTCCCTTCTCCATGCTACCAGCTTTCATCCTCCACATATATGCAGAAACATCCCAAAATCACAATTTTTGCATATGAAACAAATGTTCAAATGATGCTCCTTATCAGGTGTATCAAGAAGATATAACCACTAGATTCAGGAATAGGAGTTACAAAATGAGGAACATCTATCAGGCCAGACATTGGGTGGCTAATTGTGACAGGCAGGATGTTTTAACATACAGGGACAGGACTATGGACAAGGACTCCACCATCTGACTGGTTACTACCTATGGAAGGAATACTGACATCCTACTTAATAGTGTCTGTAGACATTGGAACATACTCTTAGCAGATACCAAACCATGTGATATTTTGGATAACAGATGTCATTTCTCTTTCAGGATAGGCAAGAATTTGGGTTCATTTATAAGTCATTACAAACATGGTTGGAGATGTAAGGGTGACTCTATACAAACTAATCTCATGGGGGACAACCTAACTGATGTTTTCCCTGTGGTCATTCCACCCACTGCAGAAGGGTGATGAAGACATGCCAGTTCAGCAGCAAAAACACTGGGCAAGTATTTGATATTTTCTTTTTTGCAAACTGTCAGATGGACAGATGGACTGGGTGATTTACTTGGCTACCTGCATCTGTTCTGCATTTTATGTGGGACAAACATCCAGACCTTTAAAATTCAGAATTTCTGAACATTTAAGTGACATCAGACACACGAAGCTCACAAATGCTCTATACAAGCACACTTGGGTACAAAGAAATGCATCCTTTAACTTTACTGTGATATACAGAATTATTGGACAGAGAACAAATAAAACAGGTTGGCATCAGATTCTAAATAATAAAGAGAAGAAATGGATTATCAAACTGGGGGGTTTGTTTTCATCAGGGCTTAATGAATATCTTTAATTGGTATGGTTAATTAATTCACTAATTTGGAGCCTCATCTAGTGGTTGCGTATAAAAAGGAGAACAAGTGTATATGTCTTTACTGCACTGAAGAAGGCTTTGTAATTTTTACAGCCAAAACCGGTCTGTTTTGTCTCTTTTTTATTATGCTTTTGAACTAGTATTTGCAATAAATTCCTTATGTTACAGTCTGCTAGCTTTCAATGTTTTGTACTGTTACCCCAGAGCTCTATAATTATTTGTACGTTGCTCATCCAGCTTGTCTCTTTATATATGGGCTGCCAAAAATACATAAAAATATTACGCAACCCCTGATGAGACCTATAGTGTCTGGCTCACAGTGGGTGACTATAATATCTCTAAATACTTGGAGAGTGTTTTAAATCCATTACTGATTTATAGTAAGAGTTTTATTAAAGACTCTAATCATCTGTTGAATGATTTACCATCTTTTCTATGTACTAATACATCTTTTAACTATGTTATGGTTATACTAGATATAAAGTCCTTATTTATGGTTATACCTAATAATGTTGGTGTTGACTATACTAGAATGTTTTTGTGTAAATACAGTGGGGTTTCCACATATAGAATAGGACTTATATGTAGGATTTAGAAATAGTTTTAGAAAATAATGTTTTTTCTTTCAATAATGAATATTATTATCAAGTACAGAGAGTAGCTATGGGAACCTATGTAGCTAATAGCTATGCTAATTTGGTTTTAGCCTGATGGGAAGAACAACATATATATGGTAAAGATTTGTTAGGAGGCATCACTTATAATAGAAACATTATGTTTTATAGATGCTTTATGGATGATGTGTTCTTCTTATGGGTAGGTGAAATAACAGAGCTGCAGAATTTTGTTATGCACCTTAACCAAACCACAAATTTTCTTAAGCTTGAGTTGAAGCATGCTTTTGATAAAATAGACTTTCTAGATATTAGTTTTATGTGTATTGTGGGTCAGTTACATACCACCATTCATAAGAATAATGTACAAGCTACAAAGTATGTACATGCTGACAGCATGCATCCTAGATATGTTCATAAAGGTATGGTAAAAAGTCAATTTTTGTGAGCCAGTAGACTTAATACATCTGATTTAGCCTTCGAAAAACAAATGGATAGCATGGCCATAGATTTTATTCAGAGGGGTTATAATGTTAAAATGATAGAAGAGACTGAAAAAGTAGCTACTTCATTGTGGTCTAATGTTGGCAAACCATAATTATTAGGGAATGGTTCTGAGAATAATCAAAAGAAAAATTATTATTCAAAATGGGCTCTGGTTTATTTGACTAAGTATCATAGGTTCACTGGTGGTATTAAATATATAATAGAGAGGAACTGGCCTATTCTTAAGTCTGATATTAATATTAATAAATTTCTAGGGGATAGACCATTTTATATACAAAAAGGAGTGGAATCTTAAGCAGTTTTTATATTACAAAGATTTAAAGAGAAGGGGTAGAAGGCATTCTTCAACCATTAATAAATGTATGACCCCCTGTTATAACTGTAGTTTTTGTAAGTATTTAAATGTGGGTAATTATTTTATATATCCTTTAACACAGACTAATGTTTATTTTAAGCTTTTTCTACTTGTAATTCAAAAAATGATGTATACTTAGCTAATTGTGAAAAATGTTTGAGCTTCTATATAGGGAAGACCAATCTGAAGTTTAAGGAAAGGATATCCTCCCAGCTCTCAGAAATTCATAGGAAATTAGATGCTAATGCTTTATACTGGCATATTCAGGAAGCAGGGGAACATCATACGTTTTAATTTAGAGTGCTGGAAATTATACATTTTGGAGACAGAGGGGGAGATGTGGTTAATAAAACTGAGTTGGCTGAGTGTAAATGGAATAACTACTTTGGGCTGATAGTCACTCTGGTTTAAATGCAGTAAGTAGCATGAAACCTGTATTAAAAGAGAGATCATGCTATATATGATGTATTGCTCTTTAAGAAATGTTTTAATTATGTAACTGGTTTATTAGGCTGGCTAATTTATATTACTTATACTGGTTCCTATAATTATTTAAGCTGTGAAAATGCAATGTATTGTGAATGTTGAGAAAGAGCTGTGGGCTTGAAAGCTTTACATTTATATATATATATATATATATATATATATATATATATATATATATATATATATATATATATTCTTACTTCAGCATTTTTTTTAAGCTTTATAGTGTGATGTTTGGATTTGGGATTGTTTTTTACACATTTCTCTAATGAGACAGCTGTAGTGCTACATACTGGAGATTTCTTATTACTGTAGCACTACCATGGACCTTGACTTGCTTCTTTATAACTCAGTGAGAAATTGTGCACTATTACTAGTAAGAGTACGTCGTTATTTAAGGATTCTTCTTTAATGAAAGTAACACTCTTCACAGCCACAATATTTCTTGATTTTAGTTGAATAAGAGATGAATTATTATTTGAAATTTAATTCATGCATACTTAGTATGCTTTATTTCATATTAAAGAATTATTAATAATTTAACATATATAATGCTATTAATTTTTTAAATTTGTTTAACTTTATGCTAGAACTATCTATTACAAAAAATAATTTTGCTTATTATTAAAATGCTGTTATGTATTTTTTCTTTACTTTTCTTTCTCTTGTAAGACTCTTAGAAGAACAAGCTTGTTAACTGATACTCAGTTCATCTCATAGAAGCAACCATTAATGACTTCTTTGTTGCATACTTTTTTGTAACATTAAATTTAGTAAAGTAAACTTAATTTAGACTCTTGAGGAATTTATAATATTATGGTGATACTGGAATTTCTAATTTACTTTGAAGTTTGTCTATAAATCTGCCAACTGTTTTTTGGCTGGATTGTAACACGTTTGTGAGTAAACTTTATGAATATGTAATTGCTTTTACTCAGGGATAAAGTAATGTTGTTGTAGAAAGTGAACTTTGTATATGAGATTGAAAGGATTGCAAGACTCATGCTTGTTTTTCTTTACAATGTATAAAAACATATATAAGGTTTGCAAGTGTGCTTGTAACTTTATTCTTCTGGAAAGTGCAGCAACTGCATATAAAATATTAAATGGACAGTTGGTGTGTAAAAACGTATGAAAGATAATGTAGCTATTTTGCAACCTAAACAGCAGAGAGTAAATGGAAATGCTTTGTGAATTGTTCTTTAGGGGGTGATAGTTACTGTGAGTAGGTTAATTGCTTGATCTGAATTTATAATTAATTTCATGTTGTATTACTATGTGGGTGTTAGTCAGAAGAAGAAAAGCAAGCCCATTAACTAAAACAAGAGAGAGCTGGTTTCTTTAACACATCAGCTTATAGAAAGTTTCTAGAAAGTAAAATGGACTATGGTTCATTGTAGGGAAAATGGTTGGAAAGAACTGTGGTAATGGTATATCTCCCATTGTGGACTCATTACATCCTACCAGAGGTCAGATGGATTGACCATCTCTCCAGAGAGTGTAGAATTGATAGCCATCATTTTACAGTTTGTAGTGAGTGTCACCCAAGGCTTTATTGCATATGGACTGGCTTTCTACTCTGCATAAGTGAGTTTATTTTGAGTTTATTTTGGCATTTGTGTCAGTGCTTGCTATATGCTGAAATATAAATAGTGTAGATGGGGTCCAGTAAATCTTCTGGTTAAAGAAAGATTTCACTGGTTACATAGTCTTTCAAGCATCGTATCTGCTCAAAGTGGTCATTTTTTTGTTTTCTCTGCACACTCACATACTTTTCTGCATGTTTACCTTTAAAGTATACTGCCCGAACTTTTTTAAAATTAAGTATTTTTATATATTCGTTTTTAAAGCTTGTATTTGATTTAGTTATTTATTAATTGATGAGTGACTTACTATGAATGCTGACTACCTCCTGATATCTTCATCTGATATATATATATATCATCATGTATGTTTATAGTTAGTTAGCTTATTTTTCAAGTATGGAACAGTAGCCATAGTTTTCCAGTTAGTTAATCTAGAGCATTGGCAGTTATCCATTTGGGCTAGGACAGAAAGCTGCAGCCTTCATTGTGAAGTATGTTTATTTTAATTTAATAGTTTATTCAGAATATGATTATTATGGGGAAAGGAGCAGTAGAAGGAACTGAGTACATAGGGAGGTGGAAAAGAGTCTTGGAAGATGAGCCAAAACAAGCATGATTGGTGGGTTCAGTCTGAAGCCTATTTTTGGGAGTAGATGGTTGTAAGCCCAATAGTCCAGGGTAGCATTACAAATTTCCTGCATGTTTCTGAGACAAAGTTTGACTTATTGACTTATTTAGTGATTTGTTGGTGAGCATATTCTATATTTTAATCTGCTTGATACTAACAATGTGAAAGCCATACCCAGGATGGTCATTAGATTATTGTGGGAAGTAGACTTACCCAATGATCATAGTCCCAGACCATCATCTGAATAAGATATGAAAATCTTGATTTAATTCATCAGGGAGGCTGTGGTGGTTGGAGGGTAGCTGTGGTGGTGCAGCAGTTAGTGTTGTCACCTCACAACAAGCGGTTATCCAGTTCGATTCTTGGCTGGGGTGCCTACTATATGGAGTTTGCATGTCCTCCCTGTGGTTGTGTGGGTTTCCTCTGGATACTCTGGTTTCCTCCCACACTCCAAAGACATGCAGTAGGTGGACTGGACATTCTAAATTGGCCGTAGGTATGAGTGTGCATGAACTATCACAGCAGGGCTAGCCACCTGGCGGTGTAAACCTTGGCTTGAGATGATTGTCACTGTTAAAGTGACACCCCGACCCCTTGTGCAAAATGGGAAAAGAGGTTGTGGATGAATGGATGGATGGATCTTGATTGAATTCATCACTTGAAATATATTTAGTATTTCTCCTTCTTTGGTTAACAAGTGGGCCTTGTAGTGTTACTAATTATTTTTTTGTTAATTTGGTGCATCTGACCGATAGGAATATAAGTTTAATTAAAGAGGTTAATTATGTAAAAAAAACTTTAAAGCCACATTTAATCTTATATGAACTATATATATATATATATATATATATATATATATATATATATATATGTATATATATGTATATGTGCATATATATATATATATATATATATATATATATATATGTGTGTGTGTGTGTGTGTGTCTGTGTATATATATATATATATATATATATATATATATATATATATATATATATATATATATATATATATATATATATATAAAAAAATATATATATATATATATATATATATATATATATATATATATATATATATATATATATATATATATATATATATATATATATATATATATATATATATAGGTCCTAGTCTGAAAATCGAAAGTACGTTAAATCGTAATGTACTAGAACTAACTCACTTTTACGGAAGTGCACTTTCACAAAAAAAAGAAAAAAAAAACAACACGCAGTTTGCATGTTGATTTAGTCGTACATCAACATATACTGTTGTTTGTACAACTAAGCAAACTGTTGCTTAGATTGTGGTGCAGTGGGGATAAGGGAATATTCGGAATATTCCCTTTTCCCAACTGTAGTGCTATCTCAGAGTGAGAATATTAAAGTAGGGGTGTGTGTGGGGGGGGGGGCACAGCCTCCCACATGTGGTGTACAGGGGGCTTGCTTGTTTTATTTTTTTAGGTTTTTTGGCATTTTTTTTTTTTTTTTTTTTTTTTTTTTGTGGAAGTGCATTTTTGCTAAAATGCATTTTCTTGAAAGCGAGTTTCAATTAAACATACTTTCGATGTAACAACATAGATCCATATATATGTATATATATATATATATATATATATATATATATATATATATATATATGAGTCAAGGAGAGGCAGGCTAGCAAGTACGGTAAGTGCACAGGCCAGACAAACTTCAGTATACATGAACAAAAAGGCCAGCACCTTGGAAGCAAGAAGCATAAAGATTTATTAGAACCAGACCGGTTTCAGCATAAAGCTTTCATCAGTGGTACATCTCAAATAGCAGTAATAACCCTGCAATAAATACTTAATCTAATTAGGTATCCATGACATCATTTCCTGTCCAAAACAAAACAAAATTATTCTGATAGCAAATCCTAGGCACAAAAAAACAATGTGGAACCACATAAAAATCTATGTGGAATAAAACTTTTATTCCACTTAGTACTTGTCATTAATACTTTAATATGCTATTTTTAGTTCTCTGTTTAAGAACTGTTATACTCTTATATAAACCACAATGTACTGAGTCCTACCTAATGATATCCAACTCATGATAGGAAGGGAAAGTGTTACAATTTATCATTTAATCCAGGTGGGAATAGACCACCCAATTTTACAATCCATTTCCTTTCCTTCATGTTTAATATATTATGCCACTCCGTTTTGAAGGATCTATTGCCTGATATTTTGTCAATGACTGTAAAAGTGAATTTCGCTGTATGGTGAATCAGTGAATGTCTATAAAGAGCATTGGTGGCTCTGACATTCCTAATATCCCCTAAATGTTCTGACATTCGAAATCTAAATTGTCTAGAAGTTTGGCCCACATAGAAAGCTTGACAGGTGCAAGTGGCCAAATATATGACCCAATCTGTTCCACAGTTGGTGAAGCAGTTAATATTGTACAATTGTCCAGTATTTCTGCTGGTAAAGGTTTTAGTCTTGAAAACATGTTTGCAAAAGGTGCAATGTCCGCAAGGGTGAGAGCCAACCAATTTCTCCCCTGTTAATGTTGTTTGGTGATAAGTTGCATCATGATGCATGATTTTTTTATAGTGAGAAAAATGTGAACCCAAAGTTTTTCCCCGCCTATAAGAAAATAGGCATTTGTCCCCCAAAATGTTATCCAATTGTACATTGGTCTTCAAAATGTTCCAATGCTTGTCAATGACATCGACAAGATGTGCTGTATCTCTGCCAAATGTGGTGACCATTCTCAAGGTGTCCTTGTTATCCTTCCTAGGTTGATGTTTATATTCTAATAAGGTATTCCTGGATTGGTTTTTAGCCCATTGCATGGCCGAGTTGACATTCTGTTTACCATATCCCCTAGCTAAAAATCTGTTAGCTAAATCATGATGGGATTGTGTAAGATCCTGCTGTGAAGAGCAAATTTTCTTCAGATGCAAAAACTGGGATTTTGGAATGTTATTAATGCTATGTTTGGGGTGGAGACTGGTGGCATGTAACAGGCTGTTGTATTGTGGATATTTTCAATAAACAGTAGTAGGTAACATATTGTCTGCTTGACACTGTAGATGAACATCCAGAAAATGAATCTCATTTATGCGATGACTAATTTATTTCCATTGAGATATTCAATGAATTCCTCCAGATATTCACTGCCACGTTTCCATACAAGCCAACAGTCATCCAAAAATCGTCTCCATATGTCTATCTCTGGCAGATACAAATTATGCAGTTCATTGTATATGATGTGCTCCTCCACATATCCCATATATAAATCAGCATATATTGGGGCAAAAGATGCCCCTATTGCAGTATCTTGAATTTGCCAGTAGCACTCATGTTGGAAATAGAAGACATTTTTAGTAAGGACATGCTCGGTCATACTAATAAGCAATGTGTTGAAACCTGGGCTGTAGATGTTAGTCTTGTTTAACCAAAACTCTAATGCTGTTAATCCAGCCCAATGTGGAATGCTGGTGTAGAGTGATTTAACATCCAGGGTACACATCAACCAATGCAGTTCCAATTGAGACTCAGATAAAATTTGTAAAAATTCTGTCGTGTCCTTTAATCTGGTCTGATATATGGCAAAAGTGGTTTCAAATATTCAGTCAAAAATGCCGACAAAGGCTCCGCAGGGGAGCCTAGGCCCGAAACAGAAGGCCTGCCCAGTGGCGTATTCAGAGATTTATTTATTTATATAAGTCTTAGTTTGTTTTGCTAGAATTGTCGGCCCATTCTAATATGTATACCTATTTCATTCTATTTATGCTTCATTTTTTTCCTGGACACCCGTCTATAGCAAAAACTTTGGGGGATGCACTTGTTCTTATGTTTTGTTTTTCCTTTTTTTGATAAGAGTTAATTTTAAGAATTAGAGGACAGTTTATTTACATACTTTATTCCACTTTGACTAGGGAATCCTATAAATTACAGATGTGGGATTGCATTAGATAAGATTTGAAGACTCCATTGAGATATTCAATGAATTCCTCCAGATATTCACTGCCACGTTTCCATACAAGCCAACAGTCATCCAAAAATCGTCTCCATATGTCTATCTCTGGCAGATACAAATTATGCAGTTCATTGTATATGATGTGCTCCTCCACATATCCCATATATAAATCAGCATATATTGGGGCAAAAGATGCCCCTATTGCAGTACCTTGAATTTGCCAGTAGCACTCATGTTGGAAATAGAAGACATTTTTAGTAAGGACATGCTCGGTCATACTAATAAGCAATGTGTTGAAACCTGGGCTGTAGATGTTAGTCTTGTTTAACCAAAACTCTAATGCTGTTAATCCAGCCCAATGTGGAATGCTGGTGTAGAGTGATTTAACATCCAGGGTACACATCAACCAATGCAGTTCCAATTGAGACTCAGATAAAATTTGTAAAAATTCTGTCGTGTCCTTTAATCTGGTCTGATATATGGCAAAAGTGGTTTCAAATATTCAGTCAAAAATGCCGACAAAGGCTCCGCGGGGGAGCCTAGGCCCGAAACAGTAGGCCTGCCCAGTGGCGTATTCAGAGATTTATTTATTTATATAAGTCTTAGTTTGTTTTGCTAGAATTGTCGGCCCATTCTAATATGTATACCTATTTCATTCTATTTATGCTTCATTTTTTTCCTGGACACCCGTCTATAGCAAAAACTTTGGGGGATGCACTTGTTCTTATGTTTTGTTTTTCCTTTTTTTGATAAGAGTTAATTTTAAGAATTAGAGGACAGTTTATTTACATACTTTATTCCACTTTGACTAGGGAATCCTATAAATTACAGATGTGGGATTGCATTAGATAAGTATTTTCAAGGGTTTTGGTCTTGTTAATTTGTAGTAGTTTTTGGCATCTCATTTTCTTTTCTTCTTCTTTTTTTAGAATCTTGCAATTCATTATGTTAGAACTGACTGTTGCAGAATCTATGTCCTCAGCTTTGGCTGTGAGGGATTCTTCAAGAGGAGAAATGTGAGGTACACCCATTTCCATTTTTTCAAATGTGTACAATCTTGCAGTAGGTATATACATAGATTTTTGGGAGTGATTAATTATATTTTGATGAAACAAAATGGAATAATCACAGGGGATCCCTCTTTTCTTTTCTTATTATTTTACATATGAGTTACACATATGAGTTACAAATTAAACATCTATTTCCCTACTTCTTCAGACGTCTTATATCATCTTAATTTGTCTTTAATTTGGGTCAAATTAATTGTTTTTCATTTCTGTCATTAAACACTAACTTCTTAAATAATAATCAAAAAGAGGCAAACTTTATAAATATGTTAATATTAATATGCATAAAGTGTTTTCCAAAGTAATGCACTCATTCCAAAAATATACAAAATATCTTGCTAATGTTGGCTATGAAATCTTATCCTTTTTAATAACAAGAGAAGAGGTGTTGCCATACTATAGAAGAAAGCATCAATTATGTTGAAAGTGGTGAGACCTTTAAGAACAATAAAGTCACTCTTATTATGAATGTATTAGAATTTCAGAAAATAATTTACATATTAGCCAGTATATATTGGATTGCTAGCATTGCAAAAATATATTAAAGGTATGTGTAGATATTAAGAAATGGCAGTAAATTATAACAGGAGATTTCAAATATACTTTAGGTAAGAAGGCTACTCTAGCATCTAAGAAAACGAAATGCATTCCATATCAGGAAAAGCTTTAAAGAATTGGTATCAGAACTGAAATTTAAAAGTTATAATAGAATATAGAGATTATGACAGATTATTTTAGTCACTGTTCTTAAATTGTTGCCACCCAATCAAGAACAGGCAAAGTTTGTTCTCATTTAACTTGATACCTAAGGTTGAATATTTTTTTAATTATTGCTCTCCTCCCTCTGATTGTAATATCTGTCTTTAAATTAAAAAAAATACATATTACTTTTTATTATTACAATTAAGCAACTTTCAAGAATGACTTTCAAATAAAATTAACCTCTTTCTTTTTTATAGTAAAAAAGAAACAAATATGAAAATGTTTTACATGATTTATTAAAGTGTTAAGTGTATGGAAAGAATTCAGTTTAGTATAAAGTAAAAGTAAGAATTTGGATTGTCAACTTATAGAAATTCCAAAGAATCTACATTCTGTGAAAGCTAAAGTACAAAGTTGAGAATCTATACATTTAGATACAACATCATTAAATAGAAAAAAATACAGAAACATTTTTACCATAATGTGGCTCTAAGTCTAGAAAATAAAATTCAAGAGTTATTCTTTAGCTGCATGAGGGTAAAATGATTACCAAGATGATCCAAATATATCTGGCAGTTGAAACAAAAGGTTAAAGCTATGAGATGTAGTTCCTGTGGTACATGGTTTGATTCCTCCTACACTCATTTGCCTTCTCTGTATCCTTGAGCAAGTCACTTAACCAGGCATTCCATGGTTCCCCTGAATATGGGCTTCCAGTGGGACTCACTGGTTAACAAACTGGTGTTATTAGACTCCTTTGTCGCTAATATGGCCACTGTCCAACGAGATCAAATCTGTAGAGGCACTTTTGGACTTTGCATCCAGACCTTTTGAAGTGGAGGTCTGACTGATGTTAGTATTGATGTACTCACTACATTGAATCTTGAATTAGGTCATTTGGAACAATAGGCTATGTTGTTGGGGAGCAATTACCTGCTGCAGATCTAACAGTTGTGGACCAATGGGATGAGTTGGATATGCGATTTGCTAGTACAGAAAAATGGACTTATGAAACCCAGTGATTGGTTTAGAAACACTGCTTTATCCAACATTCCTCCAAAATCTTTTGTTTGGCATAATGGTTATGGCATTTAGCTCATAAACACAAGTTACAGGGTTTGATTCTCAACTTTACTCACTTTCTGGTTATTAGCTAGGCATATAATATTCTGAAGACTGATTGTCAAGTATTTACTTACGAACCTATAAAAAGTGTCAGTGACTATGTACAGAGACAAGAGCAATAAACATTAGGGGTGGGGTTGGCATAATAGTTAAGGTGTTTACCACAGAGATACAAGGTACATGGTTTGTTCTGACATCCGGTTAGTAGCTAGACCTATAATAATGACCAGAATAATAACCTAGTATTTAATAAAATAAAATCTGGAGTCTTAAGAGAGATAAAACTCATACTTATGCCTTTAGGATATACTGAGTTGTACTGAACTAGAATACTACCATGCTGGCATTTAATACCTTTTAAAGATCTTTTTATAAATATTACATAAAAAAGTGGAAGACGATGTTAATCAGGGAGCTGCTCTACTAATGGTCAAGTAATAGGTAAAGTCACCTTCCCAAAATATACACAAGAAGATTGAGTAGCTAAATAATAACCTTGAAGCTACAGTCAACAGTAAATTTCACTGGCTCGTCTGTTACTGGTATTAATATCTATCGTTTCATTTAATGTGAAGTGGGAATACTAGGATTGGCAAAATAACAGTAACTTTGGTTGCCTAGCCTAGCTATTTGCACTGTACATTTTACTAGTCCAGAGTCTTGAGTGTCTGTGTTTTCTGTATTTGTAATATTCCACATTTGCTGCATATATTCAAGACCATTTAAAGCTGTTTTAACATCTGAATTATGAAGTGTGCCTTGCATCTGTAACAACGCTCTTTCCTCACTGACTTGGCTAGCTCTCAGATTGCTCACCTTGCATCTGTAACAATGCTCTTCCCTCACTGACTTGGCTAGCTCTCAGACTGCTGAGTTGCCAACAGCTGTAGGTGCCAAATGCAGCCAATAGTTTGTTATAGCTAGTTTAATGCCACTAAAACATGACTGAATTGATAGTTGGTAGCAGCACTTTCCCTATCAGAGTATTTGCTTAACTTTCTATAAACTGAAAAATAACGTTGTACTCCTTTCAGTACATGTAGGGATTGACAAGATGTTCAGACCAAGAGAGACTACTGTAAGATCAGGAGACCATGATTAAGACTGGGAATTCTCTTAAAGAAAAACATGTATAGGCAACAAAAACCTGATTAATAGGTTCACAGGTTCATAGGCTGTAACCAAGCAATAAGTTATTTAAACCATTTGAAGCATAGCCAGTGCAATCTCAGTGGTACATCCATCTAGTTACTCTCCCTGTCCACAAGGGATAGGGTAGGCTAGGTCAGCATTAATTTTGCATTTTTTATTCATCCAGTCCGTTAAGTTAGATGTGAAGATACTAAGGAACAGAAGTTCTCTGCTTTATAGAAAGTTGGAGTTTGTTTCCTTTGTACTGGATTCCTTGGGAGAGATATCTCTCATGCCAGGAAGTCCTATTTCTGTTGCAGTATAGAGTTGGGTCCCTTGACCTTCTACTTGTGTTACGGTCAGTTTTGTGGATACATAGTATATGAAGCAACACCGAGTCATTTAAAGCTTTGTAGTCTGGGCATAGATCACCCTGTAGGAGTCTGTAGGAGATAGAGAAGGGAGAATGAGAGTGTTTAGATGGTATAGGTAACAGGGAGCTCATACCCAAGATTTTTACATGTGTGAGAGTTCTAGTTTTCCAAATGATACAATGCTGCACTTTCTGACATTCGGCTTTAGACCATGATTCTGACACTGTGAGGTTGCCTGGATTAGGTTGTCTTGGTGCATCAGTCTCTTCAAGGGAGATGACAGTGGCTCCAAGCATGCAGTCATCTGTGACCATGGTCAGCCAGGGGCCTTTAATGTCAGATTTATCATCAGAAAACTAGTTGCCAAATAGAAGTGTCCCCAAAATAGAGCCGTATGGTACACCAGCAGTGGTAAGTCTGTTGGAGAATAGTGCACCATCAGCTTTAATACAGTGGTGTATCACTGAGCCTGTTAACCCAGCCACTGGGGATGCACAAGCCAGTGCATTTCTTTGTGCCGGTCCCAAGCCCGGATAAATGGGAGGGTTGCGTCAGGAAGGGCATCCGGCGTAAAACCTCTGCCAAATTACTGACGTGGAGAACATTTCATAATTACATACCGGATCGGTCGAGGCCCAGGTTAACAATGACCGACACCAGTACTATTAGCCAACAGGGTGCTGGCGGAAATTGGGCTACTGTTGGCCGAAGAAGAAGAGGAGGGGGAAGGCATGCCCAAAGGCAGGAAGAGAGGAGTAAGGTTAGGAGTGTAGTACTGAGGGTAGGAACTTTGAATGTTGGCAGTATAACTGGTATAGGGAGAGAGCTAGCTGATATGATGGAGAGAAGGAAGGTTGATATATTGTGTGTGCAAGAGACCAGATGGAAGGGAAGTAAGGCCAAGTGTATAGGAGGCAGGTTCAAATTGTTCTATCATGGTGTGGATGGCAGAAGAAATGGGGTAGGGGTTATCCTAACAGAACAGTATGCCAAGAGTGTTTTGGAGGTGAAGAGAGTGTCTGATAGAGTGATGTTTATGAAGCTTGAAATTGATGGTGTAATGATGAATGTTGTTAGTGCATATACTCCACAAGTTGGGTGTGCGATGGATGAGAAAGAAAAATTTTGGAGTGAGTTGGATGAAGTGGTGGTGAGTGTACCCAAGGGTGAGCGACTAGTGATTGGAGTGGACTTCAATGGGCATGTTGGTGAAGTGAACAGAGGGGATGAGGAAGTGATGGGTAGGTATGGTCTTAAGGAGAGGAATGCAGAAGTTCAGATGATTGTGGATTTTGCGAAAAGGATGGACATGGCTGTGGTGAATACGTATTTTAAGAAGAGGGAGGAGCATATGGTGACGTACAAGAGTGGAGGAAGATGCACACAGGTGGATTATATCCTACGTAGGAGGGCCAGTCTGAAGGAGATTGGAGACTGTAAAGTGGTGACTGGGGAAAGTGTAGTTAAGCAGCATAGAATGGTGGTCTGCAGGATGATGTTGGTGATCAAGAAGCGGAGCAGGAGTGTGAAGGCAGTGCCAAGGATTAAATGGTGGTAGTTAAAAAAGGGTGATTGTGAGGTGGAGTTCAGGGAAGAGTTAAGACAGGCACTGGGAGGCAATGAAGAGTTACCGAATAGCTGGGTAATTACAGCAGAGCTAGTAAGGGAGACTGCTAGGAAGGTGCTTGATGTGACATCTGGACCGAGGAAGTAGGACAAGGAGACATGGTGTTGGAATGAGGAAGTACAGGAGAGTATACAGAGGAAGAGGCTGGTGAAGAAGAAGTGGGATTGTCAAAGAGATGAAGAAAGTAGACGCGTATAAGGAGATGAGGTGCATGGCAAAGAGAGAGGTGGCGAAGGCTAAGGATAAGGCATATAGAGAGTTGTATGAGAGATTGGACACTAAAGAGGGAGAAAAGGACCTGTACTGATTGGCTAGACAGAGGGACAGAGCTGGGAAAGATGTGCAGCAGGTAAGGGTGATAAAGGACAGTGAGGGAAACGTACTCACATGTGCGGAGAGTGTGTTGAGTAGATGGAAAGAGTACTTTGAAGGGCTGATGAATGAAGAGAATGAGAGAGAGAGAGAGAGAAGGTTGGATGATGTGGGGATAGTGAATCAGGAAGTGAAGCAGTTTAGCAAGGAAGAAGTAAGGACAGCTACGAAGAGGATGAAGAATGGAAAGGCTGTTGGCCCAGATGACATACCAGTGGAAGCATGGAGGTGCTTAGGAGAAATGGCAGTGTAATTTTTAACCAGATTGTTTAATGAAATTTTGGAAAGTCAGAGGATGCCTGAGGAGTGGAGAAAAAGTGTTTTTGTACCTATCTTTAAGAATAAGGGTGATGTACAGAGCTGCAGTAACTACAGAGGGATAAAATTGATCAGTCACAGCTTGAGGTTATGGGAAAGAGTAGTGGAAGCTAGGTTAAGAAGGGAGGTGATGATTAATGATCAGCAGTATGGTTTCATGCCAGGAAAGAGCACTACAGATGCAATATTTGCTCTGAGAGTGTTGTTGGAGAAATACAGAGAAGGTCAGAAGGAGTTGCATTGTGTCTTTGTGGACTTAGAGAAAGCATATGACAGGGTGCCTAGAGAGGAGTTGTGGTATTGTATGAGGAAGTCGGGAGTGGCAGAGAAGTATGTAAGAGTGGTACAGGATATGTACAAGGGTAGTGTGACATTGGTGAGGACTGCAGTGGGAGTGACAGATACATTTAAGGTGGAGGTGGGATTACATCAAGGATCAGCTCTGAGCCCTTTCTTATTTGCAGTGGTGATGGACAGGTTGACAGATGAGATTAGACAGGAGGCCCCGTGGACTATGATGTTTGCAGATGACATTGTGATATGTAGTGAGAGTAGGGACCAGGTTGAGGAGACCCTGGAGAGGTGGAGATATGCTTTAGAGAGGAGAAGAATGAAGGTCAGCAGGGCTAAAACAGAATATATGTGTAAATGAGAGGGAGGGTAGAGGAATGGTGAGGATGCAGGGAGTAGAGTTGGTAAAGGTGGATGAGTTTAAGTACTTGGGATCAACAGTTCAGAGTAATGGTGCTTGTGGAAGAGAGGTGAAGAAGAGAGTACAGGCAGGGTGGAATGGGTGGAGAAGAATGTCAGGAGTGATTTGTGACAGACGGGTACCAATAAGAGTGAAAGGGAAGGTCTACAAGAGAGTAGTGAGACCAGCTATGTTATATGGGTTGGAGACTGTAGCATTGATGAAAAGGCAGGAGTCAGAGCTGGATGTGGCAGAGTTAAAGATGTTAAGATTTGCACTGGGTGTGACTAGGATGGACAGGATTAGGAATCAGTATATTAGAGGGTCAGCTCAGGTTGGACAGTTTGGAGACAAAGCAAGAGAGGTGAGATTGCGTTGGTTTTAACATGTGCTGAGGAGGGATGCTGGGTATATTGGGAAAAGGATGCTAAGGATGGAGCTGCCAGGTAAGAGGAAAAGAGGAAGGCCTAAGATAAGGTTTATGGATGTGGTGAGAGAGGACATGCAGGCGGTTGGTGTGAAAGAGCATGATGCAGAGGACAGGAAGAAATGGAAACAGATGATCCGCTGTGGCGACCCCTAATGGGAACAGCCGAAAGAAGATGATGATCACTGAGCCTGTTGACAACCCAATGGGTTACATAAGGATTTATACTGAGTTTGACCAGTTTGTTAATGATGCTTGAGTGGAGTATATTGCCAAAAGTCTTAGCTAAATTGAGGTAAGCGGTATGATTGTAGTTATCCTTTTCTAGTGCTTCTTTTAACTCTTTCAAAGAAATCAGCTAGGTTTAATAGACATGATATACGTTTTGGAAGGACAGACTGGTTGGGGTTTAGGAATTTCCTATGTCCCTGTTTACAGGATGCTTGATGATACATTCCATCACTTTGCAAATGATGCTAATGAGGCTACAGTTGCCAGCATTTGGGATGGGCCTCCTTTGTGTAAGGGGACTGCTGCAGCTATTCTTCAGGCTTTTGGTATATATCTAGTAGAAACATTGTGGTTGACCAGTTTAAGGAGAAGGTCTGATGGGAGTTGTTGTATGTCTCGTGTATTCAAATGAGAAGCTGAGGCATGGAATGTGTTCAAGTCGTTTATTATACAAACACACATCAGGAGCTGTAACTTGAACATATACTTCGAACTTCATTTGCTTACTGACTGACTCATTACTTCTGACACTCTCGCATGTGCATCTCCATTCAAGCTTACATTCACACTAGCTGACTACACAAAATGGCACTGATCTCGCATGTGCTCAGTAACGTACATGCATGTGCTATCTAGCTACAGTGGCTGACTAGGTTCAATATAAACACTGATCTCCATGCTCCCTTTTTAATTTTGTTTGACATTGCAAATATGAGAACAAAGACATATTTAAGAGCTAGACATTATTTCAACATTTCAACAAACAAAACTGACTTCAAGTCCAAGTCTCTGTGTATTTAGGATTTGGTTTGGAAATTATACCTAATCTAGTTATATAGAAATTCTGAGTGGGTTTAGTAACAGGGACAGTCTCTGGGGATTCTTTCAAAACTAGAACATCAGGGTTTACATCAAAGTTGTTTGAAAAAAGCATACTGTCCTTTTGAATTCAAACAGTTGACATGTCCCACTGGGAATTAGAGTCATTGGCCCAGGCAATCTGCTGTGTCACTGGTTCGGAGAGAAGTAACACATGGCTACAATTCCTTCTGAAATCGATTCCTTCAGATTGTATGATGTAAGATCTCAGTTTGTTGCAAATGTTCTTCATGATTCCCACTTGGTCATATCCTTTGAATGTTTGCACTCTCACAACTTCTCCTTGTAGTAATGGTCTAAGGGATTTACTGGTCTTATGATAGTGCAACTTCTGTGACTGAAGTTTTCTCAAATGTTGAGCCTTGACCATTCTGCTGTTCTTTGCATTTGGTACTAATAATTGTTTGCTGATTGGAAGAGTTATTCATTTCTGGCTGGACCTCAGTCTCTGAGCTGGTGAACCAAGCAAGTTGTCTTGAGGAATGTTTCTGAGACTGAGTAAGTTAAGGAAAACATCGGTGCCATCTCTCTTGGATTTCTCCAAGTGGTTTGCCCTCTGAACTGCACGTTCAACTAAACCATTGGCTTGTGGATACTCAGGACTACTGGTAACATGAACAATGTCCCATGTCTCAGCAAATCTCCTGAACTGCTGACTAGTAAACTGTCCACCATTATCAGACATGACTTTGTGTGGACTACCATGGACAGAAAAATGTCTCTTCAATTTTGTAATGACTGTGCTAGACATCAAGTTAGGAAGGGGGTCAATTTCAAACTAATTTGAGTAAGAGTCTACTCACACCAAGTAATGACCATTCCATTTAAAAATACCTGTGACAACTGTCAATTATGCTAATTCAGGCATTTGGTGTAGCTGAAGCAGTTGTTTTTGTTGATGCGGTCTGGTGCTCTTGCAAAGTGAACAAGCAGAGTTTCCTTCTCTATATCTTTGGCCATAGAAGGCCAAAGTACAATGCCTCTTGCCCTTCATTTGGTTGAATCAGTACCTGGGTGACCAGAATGCAAGATTCTGATGAACTCCTGTTGTAAGGCTTTACAAATTACCACTTTTGGACCTTTCATGGTGATTCCATCTTCCATCATGATGAACTCGTCTCTGTAAGGAAAATACTGCTGAATGTCAAGTGGTAAACTGATTTGTCTTGTTGGCCATCCTTGACTGATAAAATGTTTTAGCTTCTGGAGAACTGGGCCTGAAGCCTTGTGATTTCTTACTTCATCAAGCTGCGACTTCAAAGTCTGCTGTTTCATGTTCATGCTGCTTGTAATTTGTCTGGGTGCACGTGACAAAGCATCAGCAAGGTACAAGTGTTTGCCCTATTTGTAAACAGTACTGAAATTGTACTTTTGCAATTTTAACATCATGCGTTACAATCTAGCTGGGGCTGTATGCATTGACTTTTTCAAAACTGTCACTAGGTCTGCCATAAATATAATCATTGAACTTCAAACATGCGAACACTACAGCTAAAAGTTCTTTCCCTATTTGTGCATAATGCACCTCTGTTTGAGTTAAAGTTCTTGATGCATGGGCTACTGTTATGTTATCTTGAAGACATGCTGCACCAAGGCCATACTTTGAAGCATCACAAGAAAGAGTTACAGATTTGTGAACACCATAATATCTCAATGTTGGTTTACTGGCAGTTTTTTGCTTCAGAATATCAAATGCTCTTTGATGTTGTTCCAGCTAGGACCAGTGTACATTTTTTGCATGTCAACTCATGTAACAGTGCAGAAAGCTCAATAAGATATGGGAAGAAATTTCCTAAATAGTTGACCGTACCTAGAAAAAGTTGTAAACGTGACATTCTTTGGAATTGGCATTTCAACAATTGCTGTTTGCATGGACGGATCTGGTTGTATGCCAGAACTGGTAAACAAATGTCCCACATAAGTAACTTTTTCCATTTTGAATTTGCATTTCTGAGGATTCAATTTAAGATTTACTTCACGTGCATGGTCTAGAACTTTCCTGAGATTTCTATTGTGTTCTTCTTCACCATTGCCTTCAACAATAATATCGTCTACTATAATAGCACATGGATAACCAGAAAAAAATTTGTTATGTGGCACGTTGAAAGACTTCACTGGCAGAATTGATTCCAAATGGCATTCTCAAAAATCTGTATTTACCAAGTGGTGTACTGAATATAGTTAATGAAGATTTGCGATCCAGCAAAATTTGCCAAAAGGAGCTGTTTTGCATCTAAGACTGAGTGGAATTTGGCATGAGAGTGGCTTCCTCTTCTACTGTATGCATTGGATAATGAGGATGCTTAAGTGCTTTGTTTAAGTCTCTTGGATCAATATATATTTGAATATCATCTGAGCTTTTCTTACGAGCTATGGCCATGGAGGATACCCATTTAGTCAGTCCTTCTACTGGAGTAAGGACACTTAAATTCACCATTTTGCCTAGTTCTGCTTTTACTTTACTCTGCAATGCTACTGGAATCTTCCTTGCTGGTCTGACAACTGGACTTACTTCATGGTTTAACTTCATGGAATATCTGACTAGATGTTTACCAAGTTCATCTTTGAAAATATCAGGATATTCACTAAAAATACTCTGTGTAAAACTATCATTGTCGTTCATACTTAGATAGTAAACCTCTTTATTACATGAGATCAGTCCCATTCTCAGACTGTCTTTGAGGCTTAACAGTGACTGCACATGCCTTTTGGCTATGTAAAACTGCAAGTCATAGCTGCTTCCAGCAGAATGGCATGAAAGGACTACTACGCCATCACTTTGAATCTTTTCATCACCATAAGCAACTAGTTTTGCATACTTTGCTGGATCAAGTTTCTCACCAGCTCTTACTTTAGTAAACATTTGCGCTGACATAACATTGCACTTAGATCCGGTGTCTACTTTAAGTTCTACAGGTTTCCCATTAATTTGTACAGTAAAAAATATTTTACTCTTAGCTGACAACTGATAGTCTACTGTATTAACTGTTTCATCGATCACAGAGATACCAGCAACATAAAAAGTTTGCTTATAGCTGTCGGAGTTTGCTACAGTCTCTATCTGATCTACTTGCTTCTTCGGATACTCTCTTGTAGAATAAATCTGTGACACTTTAGACTTGCAAAGCCTTTTGAAATGATTCCACTTTTTACATTTGTGACATTGCTGACCAAAAGCTAAACACATCTCCGAAAGTTAACAATGATGTTGGGTGCCACACCCTTCGGTTTATATTTCTTTTTCATCTTAATTTTCTGCTGTACGCTATCAACATTTGCAACATGCTTTTCTGTTTCATAAGCATATTTGTATGCTTTTCTATAATCTCATGTATTTGACAAATCTCAATGGCTTTGCTCAATGTTAGTTCATTATCTCAAAGCAAAATATTTCTCACTGCATCATTAACTCCATATACAAGACGATGTTTTACCAACTCATCTCTTAGATCACCAAAGCTGCACATTTTTTGCTTTATTTCTTAAGTCAGTAATATATGCCGCAATAGTTTCACCAGGCTTTTGATTTCTTGTGTAAAATGTATGCGTTTCCATTGTAATATTTGTTTTAGGTTACACATTTCTCTAAATTTGCGTTTTAAGCACTCATGGTCTTCCTATTTTTAAGCCTGTATCACAATATGGTGGTTCTCCCCTTCCCCTGTATACATGGCAGGTGTATATGCAAATGAACGTTCCTGCTCAATGGCCTCAGAGCCAGCTAAATTGAGAAGCATAAATTATTTTGTACATCTGTCTTTATCGGGAAATGCAGCCTGTATGAAAATATCATGTTATTGCTCAAACACTCGCCAATTCTCTGCAATATTATTATCAAGCACCAGTGGTCCAGGTCTGTAAAAGCCCTCTGCCATAACAACAAACTGCTTTTAAACATAAGTATAGACCTGGTACTTGTAATTTTGCTCAAATTCACAACAATCTCTTTGAAAATACTTTATTTTATTACTGCAAATATTTCGGACACTTCGGACACTTCAAAAATTCTTAGTTACTGAGGAAAAAGTCATACATTACAAAAAAATTTAGACATTTTAGCCTTTTTGAACATTTTAAACACTTCAGAGATTATTTCAAAAACTTAAATCATTATGTTGCTATTTCGGACATTTTGAATATCTTTGAAATTACCACTGACCTGTTTGCGAGTTCACTGCTGGATATTGCTCCACTTCTAACTGTGTGCCTCATGGTTTGCGAGCTGCTTCAACTTCAGATCCCATTCTGACACCATGTCGCATGTCTCGTGTATTCAAATGAGGCACTGAGGCACAGAATGCATTCAAGTCATTTATTATGCAAACACACATCAGGAGTTGTAACTTGTACATATACTTCATACCTCATATGCTTACTGACTGACTCATTACTTCTAATACACTCACATGTGCATCTCCATTCAAGGTTACATTCATGCTGGCTGACTACACAAAATGGCACCGATCACGCATGTTCTCATAATTTATATGCACGTGCTATCTAGCTACAGTGGCTGACTAGGTTCAATATCAACACTGATCTACAGGAGTGTTTCATATTGTCCAGGAAACAACACAGTGTGTCATCTGGATCCACAAACTTGGTGTCTTTGGTTCTGAAAAGCATGTCTTGTATCTTTAGGGTACAGCCTGTATTCTTTGTAATGGGAATTTTGAAGATGACAGAGGGGAGAACTTGGAACTGAATTTATCTGCAAGGATGTTAGCTATATCCTTTGAGTTTGAGTGGGTAATGTCATTAGGGATAAGTTTAGTGCAATGCTTGGTATTATTTCTCAAGTTCTTTACATCATTAAATATTGTATTGAGATTATCCGTTATTGACGTAACAATTTTAGTTTGCAATTATCTGTATTTGATCTTACCGTTAAGTCCTTTGTTAACCCTTATGAGGCTGGGTACAGCATGCCATGTTTTTATTCTATTATTCAGAGCTATGAGCTTTTTTTCTTTTATTGCAGAGTTTGCTTATAACTGAGTTCCACCAGAGGGGTTGTTTCTAAACATGGTATTGTATTTGTGGTACATAGGAGCATGAACTTCCATGTAAGAGTTGAAATAGGAGTATTAACTTTGGATATATGTTCTGGTATTTACCATAGGGCCACCAAGAGGTGTGGACTGTTAAACTATCTCAAGTCATCATTAAGTGTAAAAAAAAGTGGCCTTGAAAAAGTCTTCAAAGCTAGTTTGGTTGGTTGTTGACTTGTACTGGGATCGTATCTTGAATAAAATAATAAAAATGAACCAATTTTATTCTCCAAATCATTTTTATTGAAATTGTGCATTTCACATCTACATGTAATACCTTGACCTGTCAATCTTACAACTATCTATTGTATTTCAACAGTATAACTTAGTAAACAAAATTAAGAAGTTTGTATTGTTAATACAACTTTTGTATATAACAGTTCATACTTTGCATGACATATCTTAATTTTAATCCCCCACTCTCACTCCCTATCCACAACAAACCTTCTCCCACCTCAAATCATAATACTCAGCTCCTTTGTTTTCCTTGTCCTACATTTTCCCTTTCTTCTGCCTACTTCCCCGTTATATCCCGTTTTCCCTGTTTATTACTTAGTTCAGCTATTGCTACATGCTGTATTCATTACTCATATCCTCAGCTTTCAGCTCTTTTAAATTTAATTTTTTCAACCACTCTGTCATTAATAGCATCTCTCTTCTTTCTTCTCTCCTCCATGCTCCCTGCTTTGTACCCACTCAGAATACATGTATAGCACCCCACCTTCCTCCTTCACCCCTTTCGTATACAGCCTGTTCCATATTGTTATGCAATCTGTTCTTGTAGATGTAGTATGATGGAAAATGTATTTGGACAGATACTATTAGAGTTGTTCAGCTGAACAATTAAATAAAGGTCCTCAGTATAACAAGAAGGAATGCAATCACTATGATAATGCAATGTTAGGTGCTCATTAAAGAGTTACAAGTGTATTGTACATATTGATTTTGCCAGTTACTAAAAATATTATTGCCACTAGTTTTTTGCCAGTGATTAGTTGTGAGGAAATTTCTTAAGCAGCTGTTTGAAAGCCTACATTACAATGACCTTGGCTACTAGTGAATCTAGTAGATGCATATTATCAACTTATTTTTATTAAATGCACATCTATGTCTCCTGGTAGCTAAAGCATTTTGTGGGACTAAAAGACAAGTGATTTGTCTTATAAACTGCATCATGTTAAGTCAGATATCTTAGTCAGGAAGGAGTGGTATGCTGAATACTTTCTGCAACATTATATTTAAATGATTTCTTATTCTTTTGATGACCCTTAATGTGATTAGGTTTCAAACTTTTTTATCTCCCCACTCTGTTCTCTCAGTCACAATTTATTGGTCAAAATATTTAGTCAAACATATTAATTTTATAAGATTTACGTGTAATTATACCAAAAGGAGTGCAGTCACAGGAAGGAAGATCTCCAAATAGATGAAATAAACTTTTAATGTCACCAAACACGTACAAAACACTTCCGCATTAACGCTCTTCACCAATAAATCGTGTTTTCGTCTCCTCACTGGACTTCATCAGATGCTAATACTAATTTAACACACATATTTATATACCTTAATAAAACTAATAATCCAGTAAAAAAGCTTCAATTAAGTTTGAATGCACAAATCAATTCACATTCTGGGCTCATAAATATTCATAAGTTCTTCTTTCTATAAAAATAAATAAAATAATTTATACATCTTCATGTTCTTATAAATAATTAAAAATACTATTAAATAATAACTACATACATAAATACTTAATTATATTTCTAAAATCTTATATTTATAATATAATTATTCATTATTAAGAAAAATACATTTTATAACACAATCGCTCCATCTATTGGTACAAAATTATATTACAACTAAACTAACATTCATAGTTTAGCTGCCTTTAATTTTAAAAGGGGTAAAATAGACACATATAGCAATAACCCACGCCTGGGTGTGGGTAATGCTGGATTTACCCACGGTTGGCGTGGTTTGGTCCCGAGGGACCAAACAAAGACAACCGTGGGTAAATCCAGCATTACCCACACCCAGAAGTGGTTATTATTATAATGACATTATTTAAGAAAATAAATAATTACTTTTCTTAAATAATGGCATTGTATAATGCCTCTTTGCTGCCCTTCCGCAGCTGTCTGGTATTCCGCGGCAGTACTGATGTACTGCGCATGCCTACGCAGTACATCAGAGCTGTGGGCAAAAGCAACGGAGAACGCAAGATCTCCATTGCTTTTTACTGTCTCGCTATGTTAAATGGGTTTAACATAGCGAGACAGCTTTAAAATAAGCAACGGAGATCTCCGTTGCTTATTTTAAAGCTGTCTCGCTATGTTAAACTCATTTAACATAGCGAGACAGGTTTAAAAAAAAAGCAACGGAGATTGCAAGATCTCCGTTGCTTTTTACACACTGTGTCGATATGTTAAAGGAGTTTAACATAGCGAGACAGCTTTAAAAATAGCAACGGAGATCTGCGTTGCTTTTTTTAAACCTGTGTCGCTATGTTAAACTCTTTTAACATAGCGAGGCAGTGTTTTATACTAACGGAAAAAGTCCGGGCGACCGGACCTTTTTCCGTTAGTATATTGAGGGATTTACAACGGGCACGCTGGTTGGGCTGGCCAATCAGCGTGCACGTTTTAGAGGAGGAATTGTATAATGTTCATTTAGACCTGGATGTTTACTTGCTTCTAGTGTCACTTGCCACCACAACTCTCTATACCCGATAGTATCTTCCCATGGACCTCCTCTAATCCCATCCTTTATATGTTCAATTACTAAAAAAAGAAATTTGCTTTCTTTACATACCTTTGAATGTTTATATAATGCATTTGTTTCTTTTTCCTTTATTATATCATAGGTATGTTCATACACTCTTCTTTTTAAAGTCCTCTCGGTTTTACCTATATAGAAAGATCCACACTTTTCACAGGTGGCAAGATATACTAAGCCCTTTGTCTCACAATTATACATCCCTTTACTACCAATCCATTTCTTTCTACTTTCTATATAGATTTTCTCCTTATTGACCATATAGCTACATTGATTACATTTTCCACAAGAATATGTACCTAACTTTTTGACTCCCTTAATTTTATTTTGGCCAAACTTTTTTTGTTGCAAATGATCTTTTATATTACAAGGATTTCTGTATACTACTTTAGGTGTACATTTAGGAAGTCCCCCCAGGTCAGTAAGTGCCACAAACTTTTCCCATTCATTAAAAAAGACAGTCCTAATATTATTATTTAAAGCATTAAATTCTAAGGTAAAAGCATGTTGATATTCTCCATTATTAATAAGTACTTCCTCTTTTATTTTTTGTTGTCCATCATTTACTTTTTCTCCTAATATAGGGTAACATTTATCTGCTCTTTTCCCTTCTACCTCTAGCCTAATATTACTAACAAATTCCTTACTATATCCTCTATCTAAAAACATTCTCTCCAACAAATCACATTCCAATTTAAAATCCTCAGACTTGCTTGTCATTCTTGATCCCCTCACAAATTGCACTTTTACAATATTCTTTTTGCAATGTGTAGGGTGTGCACTATTATAGTGCAAATAAGAATTACAGTATGTCGATTTCCTATATACTTTAGATTCAAAGACATTATTACTTTTATAAATTTCTATATCCAAAAATTGTAGCTTATTTTCTGAAACATTAGGAGTGAATCTCAAAAAATCAGAAGTCTTTTTAATGTATGTAAAAAATTCCTTTAATTTTTCTTCCCCACCTGTCCAAAAGATAACTATATCATCCAGGAACCTTTTGTATAGGTTCCAACAAGACTTGAACCTAGAATTGAGAATATATGTTTCTTCCCAATTGGCCAAAACTATATTTAATATAATATATTTATTAAATTAATTTATTTATTAAATATATTTACTTGTAATTACTTACATGCTATAATATTTAAATGGAATACAGATTTTATACTGCCTATTAATTTATACAAATAGCTTTTATTGTGGATGTTGCAAAACATTCTCTTTAAATCCTTTAGAAATAAATTGGTATAATATAAAATTATATGCAGGGCTTATTGGCTACCTAAAACTATGAGGTGTGCTTTTACAAGCAAAGCTGGTTGCCATGGGTGTGATTAATAAGGTTCATGGTACCATATGTGGTAGGTCTGCCCAAGAATTGTCCCATGGTGAAACAAAACTTCTCACTTGTTTAACAAAATATCTACATATGATGTCTTCTTTGAGTATGATACTTGGCTCGCTGCATCCTCACATCACACGAATGTAGGCTGTTGTATATAGCCATTACCATTATTTTATTTATTTATATTTGTTTTCTGGGATAGAGCACTATCTCCATGAACCTTTTCCAGACTCAGGCCAGGTTGCACTGAGTCGCATAGTTAGGCAATGGAGGCTGGGAGAATCAAGCTCTGCACCACTGGACCACGGGAAACAGCTGATTAACAGCTCCTTAATCCTCGAGCCAACTGCTTAGAGGAACATTCCTTTTAACTCAGTGGTGGCTTCTTTTCTAAAAATGACCCAGCTATGAAGATATGGTTGACTAACTTCTGCAGTAGAAAACCATAGTCCATGTGGAGAGTTTGTTTGGAGTGTTATATTTCTCTGAATTATCTACATCTGATATAACTCCGGTGTAAGAATGAGTATTTGTTTATTATTGTTTGTCTTTCCCTTTTGGGTATTACTGAATTAATGTCATTGATACCTTATACAACTTTCCATCTCTTTGCTGGTAGTTGTTCCTTATGTATATATATATATATATATATATATATATATATATATATATATATATATATATATATATATATATATATGGATCTACTCACTTTAATCAAGTAGTCCATATGTCGACCTCTGTAGTGTCGACTGCAAAAGGCTGACAAACTGAACATCAACATGTTAAAATGCATGCATTGAGTAAGAACTTCAACACATACAAAAAACTAACATTGTTTTTTTGCAGGATGGTAAGCCCCCCTGCACCCCCACACTCCCTTGCTAATTATATATATATATATATATATATATATATATATATATATATATATATATAAAACTTTGCACAGTTCCCAGGGAAAGAGAATACTTCCTTACATATATCGACCAAATGTGGTTGATTAAACAGATGATGGCAAATAAGCCTTTAGACCAAAAAACAGGGCACCCATATGCACTGCTTTATGCTGATATTGTGTTTGGTTGACATCTTTTGGTCAGCTAAGCAGATCATTGGCAACAGGTAAGTGAGATTGCACAGTTTTTGGGGTTGGGGATTATTCCTTTTTCTTGATTTTGTGAGATCTCTGTGTTAGTATACATATATATATATATATATATATATATATATATATATATATATATATATACATATGTGTGTGTGTGTGTGAGTATATATATATATATATATATATATATATATATATATATATATATATATATATATATATATACATATATATATATATATATATATATATATATCACTAATTCCCACACACACCCCACCTCTCCTCCACTTCTTCCCACACATACACTAGCTTGTTCTACTATCCGGTTAACCTTATATCCTTCCAAAGCTGTAAATACTGACTAATCATTGTGCTTATAAAACTTGCCCTTTCTTAACCCTAACATCTCTTCTTCTCACCCTATCCAGCCTTTACTTTCTAACAAGTCCTATAAATACTAATCACTCCCCCCTTTCCATATAACCTGTCCATACCCTAAATACCACAAGCACTCCATAACCTTCATATCCCCCCACCTGTACTTCACCAATAACTGTCTACTCTTTCCTTTCAAACTTATCTCTATCCACAGCTACTCTTCTCCATTCCCAATCAACCCTTTCCTACAGATTACCTGACTCTCAAACCAGACACAAAGAATTCTAAACATCTCTTTTCCCACATCCGCCAACTCATTACCATACTTCTCTGGGGGGATATTCACCTAAACCCCGGCCCCTCTCCTCCTCAAAAGTCACATTCACACCAGTTTACTCCCCTCTCAACCAGAAAATCCCTTCTTTTAGCTACACTGAATGCTCAACGTTTATGTAACAAAATCCCTAACTTCCATGCCTGACTCCATCATAATCAGCCAGACATCCTGTCCATCTCAGAAACATGGCTAATGCCCCATATGAAAGACTCCGAAATTATTCCCTCCAACTACTATATCATTAGAAAAGACAGAACTCATAAGAAAGGGGGTGGAGTCACTCTCCTCTATTTCTCCTCCCTTTCAGTTACTTTCTATGCTAATCCCATGCCCCAATTCGCCAATGCTACTAACTTTGGCCCTACTTCAGATGAATAAACGCAAACACATATGCATAGCCGCTCTCTACATCCCTCCTGGAGACAACATCCCCATTCTCAAGGATATCCTCTCCTGGCTCTCCTCTAACATTAGCAATGAGACCATAATACTTGGTGAAATCAATATTAACTGGGCCACCATCCAATCACCCACAAACTCCCTAAACCTAAACCTATATAACTTCTCACAGCTAATCAACTCTACTACCAGACCCTGCAAGAACTAGTCCTCTGATAGTATCCTTGACTGGATTCTGGTTTCCCATCCCCATTACATCACTGATACAAACAGGTTGTCAGAAACTCACAAACTACACAATATCTGCCACACTCACTACAAAAGAAACACACTGACTGACATATGCTATGGGTCTTAAAAGAAATCTCTCCAATCCAAAACCTCAAAAGACCTCCTGGCCACATTAATTACAATAAATACCCTCAGCAACCTCAAAAACACGCTATCAAAGCAACATCCACAATGGCACAACTCACAGTGTTTCTAAAGCTAAGCCTATAATGCTGACAACCATACAGTCCAAAGTTGTGGTCATAGGAGACTACATTGTGAGGCACATTGATGTTCCACTAACCAGGCTGCACAAGGCGAAGGTTATGGTCAATTGTCTGTCATGGGCAATGATCTGTCAGATCATACACACACTTAGATGATTGAATGACAAAAAAAATGTGATTCAGTCATAGTCCATATGGGCGTAAATTATCTGAGCTGTACCTCCCTGGACTATATGAAGAGAGACATGGTGGAGCTGTCAGACTGTGTGTCACATGCCACTATGAGCCTAACACTGAACAATATTCTACCTTCCCTAAGGATGATGCCACAATATGTACAGAAGGCAGCTGACTTTAACAATTTGCATAGCTTTTGGCGTTGCTCAAAGGTGTTACAATATTTGTAAACCTAGGAGGATGTAGTTGACATATTATGCTGCTTTGACAAGCATGGTCTGCACCTGTCTCCTCTAGGCTTCCAAATATTGGCTAAAATCTTATTCATCCCCATAGTGCTTTTTTAGCCATTGTCAACCTGCTTAACCTTTTAACGTAGCAAAACAAACCCAAGAAAATCTAAAGGTTTTACTGCTCAATGCCAGGAGTGTAAACAAGAACCTCCATTCTCTTCAAGCTCTCCTCATCCTGGAGAATGTAAATATTTGTGCAGTTACTGAGATATGGTTTAAAGCCACACAGAGCACCCCAAAAGTGCGAGGCTATAGTGCCTTCCACACGTTTAGACATTAGACCTCTTACTGCACAGGTAGGGACAAAAGGAGGAAGTGTTTCAATTTATATAAAAAACAAACACACCTCAAGGCTGGTCAAACAGAATGACATACTTGAGCTTCTCAACATCCATATTACCACAGGCAAGGTCCCATACTATATACTTGCAAGCTATAGGTCTTCCGCTGTGACTCAGGAAACCCATAATTTATTTATTTATTTTTATTTTTTATTTTATTTTGCATTTGTTGACCGGGATAGTCTGACTGGATGCATGTCCATTTTCAGTGGAGGCCCGGGGAGAAAAGCTCCATGGAATAACAAATCATCATAACATGTCACATATTACAAATAACAAATAACAAATATATTGTTTACAGAGATTAGATGGGCAGACAATACAAATTACATATAGAATGTTTTTAGTGATTAGAAGACCAAACATTATAACAAATCGTCAGGTAGTGTTATTCAGCAAGATAATCGGATAAAATTACATAGTAGGCTACCTAGCAGATTTACACATTCCAGAGACAGGTTAACCAGGCTTGATACAGTGACATAGCCAGTTTGTTCCCAGGTGGTGTTTGAGTCTAGTTTTGAACTGATCAAGTGAAGAGAGTAAGGTAATATCAGCTGGTAGAGAGTTCCAAGATCTACCTACAGAATTTACGAAGAGTGAGTCACTGGCTGAGTTATTAGTTTTACATATCTGAATAAGGAGTCTGTTGGAGGAGCGCAGCGGTCTAGGATTATTATAGAGGGTGACAAGATCTTTGAGTGCAGGGGTATTGTTAGGGTTATATATGATTTTATGGGCCATAAGCAATTGGTTATATAGTATTAGACTGGGTAGTTCAAGCCATCCAAGCTGGGTTAGATTGATGCAGTGATGTGTCCTAAAAGGCAGCCCAGTGGCAAACCTGGCAATGTGGTTATAACAGATTGAGAGTTTGTTCATGATAGTCTTGTTAACATTAGAGAGAAGAGGGGATGCATACAGAAGAGTAGAGAGAAGGTGAGATAGAGCTATGGCAACTTTGGCTGGGGGGGTTAGGAAGGCTTTTATTCCGTAAAGTGATTCTAGTTTTTTGTTGATGATTTTGATTAACTGGTTAACATGTAGGTCAAATTTTAGATTATTATCTATAATGACACCTAATAGTTTAGTGGAGCGTTCAGGGGAGATTATTGTTCCATCATTTGCTTTTATTATAAAGTTAACATCAGTAGACCTTTGTGTAGGTAATAATAACAGCATTTTAGCTTTTTTAGGATGTAGAATCAGACATCGTTGGGAAAGCCAGTTTTCTATTGTGTTAAAGGTGGTCTGGGTGACTAACTGTAACTCTATTGAGATGTGGCTGAGCAAATCAGGGTGGAGTTGTCAGCATATTGGATACAGCTGACTTTTGGGATGACAGTATTCATATCATTGCTGAAAATGGAAAATAACAGGGGCCCTAGTATAGAGCCTTGTGGTACTCCAAGGGTGCTAGGTAGTAGGTTAGATAGTTTATTTTGCCAAAGAACAGCCTGCTGTATACCACTTAGATAGGATTTAAACCATTGAAGGACTTTATGATCTAGACTGAGTGTTTGCAGGGTGTGGATTAATAGTTGGTGGTCAACCATATCGAATGCCTTGGAGAGATCCAAGAAGAGGGCTGAAGAAATATGGTTATTGTTTTGATTATGGTTTATGGTGTTGGTAAAGGCTAGTAGGGCTGCGGTAGTACTGTGGTGAGGTCTGAAACTATGCTGGGTATCTGCCATGAGGTGGTTATGGATTAGGTGGTGAATGAACTGTCTCTGAATACATTTTTCCATAATCTTTGCAAGTGGAGAGAGTATAGCTATAGGCCTATAGTTGGAGAATTCAGTAGAGCTACCTCCTTTATGGAGTGAGATTACATAGGATATTTTCCAGATAGTGGGAATTTTAGCTTCTTCTATGGTTTGATTGATAAGTATCAATACCGGGTATGTAATAGCATTAGCTGATTTTTGTAGGTATTCAGCAGGAAGTTGGTCAGCCGATAGTGTGGTGGGTTTTAGTTTTTTGATTAGGGTACGGATAAGTGATGTGGTGACAGGTTGAAAACTAAATGAGAGTAGGTTTCTAGGAATGGTACTTTCTGGGCCAAGGGAGCTAGGATGTAGTTGGCTGGCTGGGGCCTGAATTGTCTCGGTAAAGAATCAGTTAAAACTGTTTGAAATATCCTCTGGGGGTTTATCAGTAGTGGCAACTGGGACGGGGGTAGTAGTTTGTCCAGGGTGTAGTAGTTTATTCAAGCCTGCCCAAAACTTCTGAGGGTTATTTTGATTTTCTGCCTGTAATTTGCAGTAGTATTGATGTTTGTCTTGTAGTATGAATTTTTTAGTTTCGTTCCTAAGTTGCCTCTAATTAATTTGATCTTGGGGGTGTTTAGCTGAATGCCATAAAGCCCAGGCTTTGTTTCTAAGGCTAATTTTGAGTCTAGTCTCTTTTGAAAGCCATGGTACAGTTTTTGCCTTTGTTCTTTTTGAGCGAATAGGTGCGTGTAAGTCAAGGATCTCAAGGAATTTATTGTTAAAGTACACAACTGCTTCCTCTAAGGGGAGGAGTTTTAAAATAGCCCAATTACGTGATTTTAGTTCCTGTTGGAATTTGGCTGAGTCAAAGTTTTTGTTATTTCTAACAATTCTTAGTAAGGGTTGTTGGGGGTTGATAGCTTTGTGCTTAATTATATATGTGAGATGGTGATAGCTTAGACTATTGGGGAGGGTACCAGAGGTGTACAGATGGGGGTGACTATTGATGAGTACCCAATCAAGTATGCTTTCTTTTTGGTTGGGCTTACCTACCCTAGTAGGGGTGTTAATGATTTGCGTAAATGAGTGTAGGTTAATATGGGTGGTTGGGGATTCTGATGAACAGGTGGCCCAGTCTATATTGAAGTCTCTGGGAAGTAGGGTTTCTTGGGGTAGTGACTAGATATCCTGTTTAAGGTGTCTTCAAGTATAGCTATATTGTTACCTGGGGGAATATACATGCAGATGATATAAATGCATTTACTTTTGTTAAGTTGCAGTTTGGTGGCTAGAATCTCTAAGTTGTTAATCTGAGGTGGTTGTACTACATCTGTGGTTATATTCAGCTCTGATTTATAGAGTATAGCTACCCCACCCCCATTCCTGGAAGCACATTCCAGCCTATGTATGTTATACCCAGGAGGTAGTACTTCATTGTCTGTAGTGGTAAGTTTTAACCAGTTCTCTGATAGACAGAGAATCTCAGGAGAGTGAACAGCAAGGAGTGGATGCAGTTCATGTACCTTGTTATTAATGCTTCTAATATTAAGATGACTGGTTAGGAGAGAGTTAGATGGCCTGGAAATTGTAGGTTTGTAGCTTAGGTTACAGGTAGAGGGGGAGTATGTGTCTAAGGTGGATGGGCCAGGATTGGGGTGTATGTCTCCACCCCAGGCTAGGCCTAAGCTTGGAGATAAGTTTCAGGAATTTGTCTACAAGTTTGTGGTAGAGTTTGATTCTAGTGCTAATTTTCCTAGAGTTGATGTGTAGGAAGTGAGAGCAAGATGTTGGCTATGTCCTGGTACTATAAGTATGGTTGAAGGTGGGATGATTGACAACTTGGGTGATAGCATGGGACTGTGGAACTTGAAGTCCTGTGAGAGACTGATTTTCATATAAGGTAAGGATGTATGGGGCTAATAGGAGGGGTAGTAAAAAGCAGTGCAACATTGTTTGGGATGTGTCTTGAGAGATAAGAAACTGTTATACCTGTAATTGCAGTACCAGAAGATAGTGTGGTTAGGTAACTGTATTGGAAGGGGGTGGGAGGCTGCCAGATGATAGTTGATAGGTGCTGGTGAGATGTAGGTAGAGGGTTTGGGTGGGGAATAATTATCACAGCAAGAGGTGATAGGAGCTAGTAGGTGGGGGAGTGGCTAATCAGGTAGAAATGTAGAGGTAGTGGGTGCGGGTGGAAATTGGGGGCTGGGTGGGGAGCACAGTGAGCCTGATCATCACCAACCCCATTCTTCCCATTTTCTACATGGAGTTGGGGTGTTGTGACACCTGTTGCCATCTTTCTCGATTCAATGCCAAACACCTGCTTCTTCGACACACATGCCTGACTGTCATTGATCTTCTCTCACACAGTCCTTCCACCTCTTTGCCGGATGCTCTCATTTCCTCTTACCTTCGTCCTGTCTGCCCAAATCTTCTTCACCAGATTGTCTTCTGCTTTTCTGTACATATGCCCGAACCACCATAATCTGTTCTCTTTGATCTTTTCTGTAATTGGAGCTACTTTGGCTTCTGCTCTTATGTCCTCATTTCTTTGTCTGTACCACAGTGTGCATCCTACCACCCTTCTCAGGCACTTCATTTCCATCACCTCTAGCTTTCTCATCTGCTCTGCCTTTACTTCCCAGGTTTCTGTGCCATACAGTAGTACTTGTCACACCATTGTTTTGTACACCTTACTTTTCAGCTTGATTGGCATTCTTCTGTCATACACTACACCTGACACTCTATGCCAGTTTGCTACAACCACTCTGATTCTAGTTTTGACCTCTTCATTCAAAATTCCCTTCTCTTCAACCAACCCTCCCAGATACTTGAAGCTATTAACCTATCCCACTATCTTCTCTTCTATCTCAGTTCTCAACTTCTTCTGATTTCACCTATTTGCTACCATTATAACCGCCTTATCTGTACTCATTTTCATCCAACGTGTCTTCAGTTTTACATTCCATTCCCCCTATCCTTTGCTGAAGTTCTTGCTCAAAGTCCACCTGTAATGCCACATTATTTGCATGCAACAACTTAGTTGAAATGTCTGCTCCAACCTGTTTGCTAATGTAGTCCATTACAGTATGAACAGCAGTTGGCTCAGAAATAAACCCTGATGCACACCCACTCCTACTGAGAACCCTTCTGTGAGACCAAACGCTGTTTGTACTTGAGTATTTTTTCTACCAATATTTCTGGGACTTTGAACCACCGCAATACCCCCCAAATCAGCTTTCTTGGGACCTTGTCATACACTTTCTCCTTGTCTAGGAATGCCCAGTTGGACTCTCTCCTCATCTCTAGCTTCTTCTTAACTATCTGTCTCACTGCAAACATCAGGTCAGTTGTGCTGCATCCTGATCTGAATCTGAACTGCTTATCTCCCATCTTACTTTCTAGTACTCTGCATATCCATTTATCAATCACCCTCTGCAGAACTTTCATGCAGTGTGATAGGAGTTTAATACCTCTCTACTGCCCATAGTTGTGGATGTCCCATTTGTTTTTGTAGACTGCCACAAGTATGCTTATTCTCCATTCATCTGGGATATGTCTTTGTTTCCACACTGCTATTAGTACCCTCAGGAGCCATTTCTCCCCTATCTCAAACACCATCTTTATTATATCTGCTATGACCTCATCTGAGCCTGCTGCTTTCCCTGACTTCATCTTCCTTAGTGCTGTTCTTACTTCTTCAAGATGGGCTCCTCTTCTTCTCTCATTGTAGGCAGTGTCTGGGGCAGTACCACTTCTGTGGGGTTTTCTTCATTCAGAAGCTGATGGAAGTATTCCTTCCACCTGCCTTTGATATCCTGTGAATGAGCAGGTTGTTGCTGGCATCCCTTATGACGGGTGTCTGACTGTCTTCTTTATCTTTCTGTCTTTGTCTTGCAACCTGATATAGTTTCTTTGTGGCACCTACTGAGTCACTTTCCAGAAGCTGGTAGAGTACTTCTGATGCCCTGTTCTTTGCTGTTGTAACTCATTTCTTTGCTTTTTTTGTTAGCCAACTGGTATTCTTTCCTAGCCTGGTCTGTCTTTTCTATCTCCCATTTGTTCCTGCACTCCTCCTTTCTTTTGATGACTTCATGGACTTCTGCATTCCACCACCAGCTTTCCTTATGTGCCTTATTTCTATACCTGACTCAGCCACCTATCTGTGCTGTAGTCCTCACACATGTTGTTTTGAGGTGCTGCCATTTTTCTTCAATTCCACCGATTTCCTCTTCTTGGGGTGCTAGAGCCCTGAGTAATTCATTGAACTGCCAGGAAACCCATAACACATACTTAAACATGTTGGAGACATTCCACATTCAGCTCAACAACATTTTCATGGGTAACTTTACCCTCCCCACTATATACTAGGAATAATACACAGCCCCTTATATGCAGGCCCATAGAGTCTTGGAGTTTGTAAACACAAACACCCTGGACTAGATAGTCCATACAGCCACTAGGGTGCTAACATCCTAGGTCTAGTCCTCGCCAACATGGGAGAACATTGTGCCTTCCTAAGTGTATTGTGCTGACTAGTCAGATCAGATCATAAAGCTGCCTCCTTTGAAATAAAAATAAAACCTAGGACATCAAGTAACTATAGAACTTTTAGAAATTATTCCAGTGTAAACTTCCTACTTGTAAGCAGAGTTGGATAGAGCACCTAGTGCTGAATCCAACTGTGTGCAGTCAGTGGTGGCAAGGACTGAAAGGAGAAGAGCACTGTCATAGTGCTCACAGTATACATGCATAGTGTTGTCTGCCTCCTACGGTGTCCTGGAGAACTACCTATGATCCTCCACAGTTTGTATTAGCTCATCATGCAACTTGTCTAGTATCTTTGAGATACATGCCTGGCATACTCTCAGTGCAACTGTATTCTGAAAAAATGGAAAGTCTCTGCGGCCAAAATAATTAATGTAATGCACAGAGCTGTAGCTGGCTATTCTGGTATCTTGTGCTGTCCTCAGTCTGGTGCACTCTAGCTGATGCTACAATTTATGCCACACAGGGAGCATTAAAACACATCAGTTTTGACCACAAATGCAATACCAGCATTGATTTCTGAATGCCAATAATACACTTAAGACTAATTGGCATCTGTTGATCGTGTCCCCTAGCACTTTGTTTCCAGGGTGCTGACTCTTCACTCCATACTAGCCACTCCTCTGGCAATATACATATTAGCATCCAAGATTACAGATAAATCACTCATTCTGAGAGGTGCTGTAGGTGACTACCACATGTTACAAATAGCCCTAAGCAACTCAAGGTATACCCCGAATCAATGAGTGATCTGCTGGTTAGTTATGTTATGGTCAGTAAGTTGTTGTCTCTATTGTTGACCTTGGTACAGAGCTTATCCAAGTCATTCCACTGCCTAGAATATGTGAACCATATGTATGTTTGGCATGCAATTACCTTTCTGGTGCCAAAGAAAGACCTGAAGAGCTGTCCTAAACCTTTCTTTTCAAAACCTTCACATTAAAAACACCAAACTTCAAAATGCTCTCTATATAGTCTCTGCTAATTCCAGTTCCACTTCTCAGTTTTTTAGTAACTCTGGATTTAAAAGATGCTTATCATCACATTCCAGTTCTGAAAGATTTGAGATGTTTTTTTCTGTTTCTGGTTTACATTTTCATTTTTCTGCTTTACCCTTTAGGGTGTTACCAGCTACATTACTGTTTATAAAGGGTTTACTATCACAATGTTGAACAGCACAACATATTTGAGTCATTTCATTGACTCATATGGTTGAATCTGTGAATGTCGTTTTTACCATATGTCAAAAATGGTAAAAGTTACATTCAACATTCAAACCAGTTGACTGTTCCTTTAAAATCTCTGTTCAAGTCAACGTTGGTTTTATTGGAACCAGTCATTTCCTTGCTTTCGATTTAATGAATTCAGAAGGTTTCGGTTCGCTGTTTTTACGAGTCACCTATGTGATTATGAGATTCCGGAATGGGTGTCTCATTAGTAAACCTTTACAAAGTGCCTGGCTCCTGTAATAGCCCACTGCAGGTTGTGCAGCATTCACATTTTTACATATTTAAATGACTGCCTTATTTTTGCAGATTATTTTACAAGTTGTCAAGAATCTTGGGTACAAAAAAAACTTTTTCTTAGTTATGGGTTTCAGGTGAACATAGGAAATCTTCTCTCTCCTCACTCTTTTTGTCTCACAGGATAGTGTTTATTTGTTTATTTATTTATTTATTGCATTTGTTTACTGGGATGATCCAACTAGTTAAGCAAGCTGCCTCTTTTCAGAGGATGCTTGGGGAGAAAAGCTACACAATAAAATGAGTAAACAGTAAAACAATAGTTAATGTATTTTAGACAATAAGGATAAATAAATTTTAGGTCAATACAAATTAGTCACAGTTTGATAAAGAATTTTTACACCTGATATAAATGAATATATGAATAGTGCGGAATAAAATAAAAATGTCGTACAATGTTACATCTGAGGAGAAGAAAATGAAAACAGATGATTTATGATTGTCATATATATGGTAGAAAAACATTTTGTAAACTGTGATTTTGACAATAAGCATGGGAGATTCTTTGAAGTCCAAAGAGCAGTTAACGAGACTGTGGTTATACCAGGAGGAATATGAAAGCCATTTAGTGAATAGAAAGGCTATGTAGAGAATAGAGAGGCCCAGGAAAAAAGGTTGAGAGGGAGACAGACAGCATTTAAGTTATCCCGGGAGAGGTACACGAGCATAGCCAAGTGCTTTTTAGGTGATCCTTTAAATGTAGTTTGTTGTTTTTTTCATACAAGCAGGAGAGGCATGTCATTCTAGGTTTTAGGGGGGTGAGTATAGGGAGTCTCCAGCAGTGCTGTTTGATGCAGTTACAATTAACAATGTTTTGTCAGAAGAGTGTACTGATCTTTTCAGACTGTAGACTTAGAGAATATTGTTTAGACTTGGACATTTCTCTTAGTCATTTTTGAGCTTATTTGTGATGACAAGCTGTAAGGAGATTAAATAGTGCCTTAATTCCAGCCACTGAAGTTGCTTTAGTGTGACGCAGTGATGTGTCCTATAAGGATGGTTGGCAGCAAATTTTGCAATTTCATTATAGCACCGGTCAACTAAGGAGAGTTGATTGGGTTGCAAATTGCTGAGTATGGGGCTGCATATAGGAGAGAAGGGATGAGAAGCAATGAGGCAATTTTTCTAGCCTGCTCTGTTAGGTAGGTTTTGGCTGTGTAGAGGGCTCCCAATTTTAAATATGCTTCCTTTGCAGCCTGTTTTATGAAGTTGTTGAATTTTAGATTTTTATCAAAGGTAACCCTTAGTAACTTCATGGGTTACCATTTCTATCTTGGTATTGTTTGATGATGGAATTGAGAGTGAATTTTTCTAGTCAGATTGTTGCTTAGGGATGAATAAGATCAGTTTGGATTTTTTGGGGTTTAGAAGGAGCTGTGAGTCAGCTAATCAAATCTAAATCTGGGAGAAAGATTCCTGGCTGTACTGTTGTAGTTCAATCATATTTGTGGTAGAGCAGATGATTGTGAAATCATCTGTATATTGCATGATGGTTGCTTGTTTGGTTGCTAAATGCAGACCATTAATGAGTATAAGTAGTGTATCTAATGTAGGGCCTTGATGGACTTCCATGGTTACTAGGGAGAAAGGATGATGTTGTTTTGCCACTTTGCAGTTTGTGGTCTGTTTGAGAGTAACTGTGAAACCAGGATAGTGAGAGTTTATCAAAGCCTAGTGAAGACATCTTGCATTGCATTGCAAATTTTTGGTGTGACACCATGCCAAACGTTTTATACAGAACAAGGAATACAGAAGAGGCATATTGCTGTTTCTGCTTTGATTTACTGCTTTAACAAATCTTAGTAGTGTAGTGAGTGGAAACCATGTAATGTAGGGGAAAAGAAATTAGTAATATAGGTATTTTAGGCAAGAAAGATAGAATGGCTATGAGCCTATAACTGGACAGATCAGTTGAGTATGTAGGAATTTTTACACAGAGTTAGAACATAGCTTTCCTTGATAGACTAGTTTATTAAGATGGACAAAGGGTATGCCAGAGCATCTGTTGCTATTTTGATATATATACAGTTGATAATTTGTCTGGAATGGAGTCTCCTGCTACATCTGGTTTATGGCTAGGTTGGGTCTGATTTGCTGTCTGCAACTTTGTATCATTTTTTGTCAGTGTCCTTTTGCTTTTAATAGTGTTTCTAAGTTGATTGTATATTTGCTTGCTAGCATCAATACTGGATTTTTTCCAGGTTCTCTCTGCATTATCCCTGTTTTTCATGAGCTGTTTAGTTTTATTTTGTTAGCCAGGAAGCTGGGTTTAATTTAATTCTTTTGGTTCCTATGGGTGCAGGGTCTTTTAGTATTTTTAGAAATGTCCTGTGAAATAGTGCTACTGCTTCATCTAACTGATTGTGTTTAGTAATTTTAAGTTTGTAATGAAAGTGTCTTTGTTGAAGGTAGAGAGATTGCGAGCAAGTTTATAGCAATGTTTTTGGTTATGAATGTGCTATCTTATTGCAGGAATAGGCAGGTGGCCACTAAGGGTGTTGGGAATAGTAGTGGCATAGTTTATTGTATCAGTGGATTTGTTGTATCTGCTATGAACACAGATGAGCTGGCAAACCAACATATGTTTATGACATTTGTAGGGTTTCCATTATCTATGGTTTGCCATTCGATATTCATGTTTAATAATATTATGGTTTCTTCAGAGCTATTGGTTGATGATCTGGAGAAGAATTCTTCAGCAATGTTTATGTTATTACCATGAGGTATGTAGATACCTGTTATGCATAGGTTCTTCTGGGTGTTGATTTTGAGATAGGGTATAAGTATTTCAGCATTATGGCATAGGGGACTGTTTAGTGGGTGTACTTAAGTTATTTTTTTAGCTAATTTCTATCCCTGGTGTGATGCCTAGATTGTGCAGGGAGGAGTTGTAGTATAGGTACTAGTCTTAAAATGGTCAATATTTGATTTGCTGTAAAGGGAGGGTGCTATAGTGAAGTTGTACTAGGTGTTAATAGGGGGTGACAGAGTGAGGGAGCAGTATGGTGTTTACTGAGAGAGCTGTTAGGTAGAGGTATTGTTAGGATCTAAGTTGGGCTAAGAATATGAGAGAAAGAGGTAAGAATAAGTGAGGGAACAGCATATTTGACAGGAGTGTTGTATGAGTAGTAAGAGAGGATGGTTAGCGTCAGTGTTTGTATGTAGTTAATGATTTTAGCAACAGACAAGGATGTATAGTTAATCTATTGTCTAGAGTGACAAATTAGGTAGTAGGAGTGTAAAAGAAGATTAACATAACATAACATGAAAAGGCAATATGGAAAACAATAGGTTAAAGATGCAGAGGTGAATGCAAGATGAGATGGGAGTGGTGTATTTGAGAAAAGTCTTAGTGCGGAGTTGATGTACTGAGATTTGGGGGGGCGTATAGAGTGATGGGAGTGGTTGAGGGAGAGTAGTGGGTGGAGAACTGGAGAGGATAAATGTAAAGTAGGGGTTGGTTAGGAATTAGGGGTAGGGGAGCAGGGTTAACCTGAGCATTAGTGAGGGTGAACTGACTTGATTTCCCTTTCCCTTAGACAGCCGACTGCTAAATCAATCAATGGAGCCCAATTGGAAGGACAGAGAGAGTACCAATGGAGCTGTTGTGGTCTAAGACAAGGGAGCAATCTTTATTTATTTATTTATTGGCATTTGTTTACTGGGATAGTCCGACTGAGCAGCGCCCTTTTACAGGAAAGGCCTGGTGAGAAAAGCACCATTATACAGACATCATGGAAACCATTTGCATTATTTCTTCATTTACAGTCAGTTTCATTCATGAGCAACAGTTCCAGTATTCAGATTTCATTGACATTGGTTACATCATTTACAAACAGTTTTGATTAAAATAACAGTTATATGGGTATTATATAAATAAATCTTTTAAATAAAGAGTTAGAGAAACCCAAAGAAAGGAAGGAGGGGGTGGACGCACGAGGAAGATAAAGGAGGTGAGATGATCGAAGAGGGTATAGTGGAGATAATAGCATATTATGTTTTGTGCAGCAGAGAGTTATGGCATAAATTCATAGTTATATTAGCACCAGTTGGGTTCATAGGTTCATAGGTAGGTACTAGGCTATTGGCCCAAGGGCCTACGTAAGCCTAGCCAACAAGAAGTGATCCCTGGGGTGTATTTCCTATTTCCCATCCACTCATCAAGATTTTTCTTGAAGACTGCTAATGAAGAACTTTGCTTGACATAGATGGGTAGCCTGTTCCAGAGTATGGGAAGTCTCTGGGCCAAGAATCTATCCCTCCAGCATGTCCAGAGGTTGTGCAGGTGCAGAGCTATTTATCTATCACGTGTTGCTTCAGTTGACATTTAAAGGTCTTTCAGGTTGCAGACAGTTCTTAAGTGGAGTGAGATGGTATTCCAGCTATTAACAAAGCAGTGTGAATACAGGGAGTATCCTGCATTGTTGTTAGGTTTAGTTATGGAGAGTGATGGACCACAGAGGTCTCTTAGAAGTGTAATATTGAATGACGGAGTGAAACGATGGGAATCTTTCAGGGTTATGGAGTAGTTTGAAGGTTGTAATTAATTTTAAGTACAATAGTGAAGTATTTAGTTTAGGCCAGTTTAGCTGTTTTATAGAGAGAGTGAGAGAGAGAGAGAGAGAGGCAGTGATGTCATCTGTATTGTTGGCTGGTTATTGTAGTTTTGTTCTAGTTTGGCCGATAGAGGGAAGTTGAGATTGGTTAGGATAGGAGAGGCATATAACAAGGTGGGGAGTAGAAAAGAAGTGGCTATATTTTGTCTAGCAGGGTCAGTAAGGTAGTCTTTTACTCTATAGAGGCAGCCTAGCTTTTGGTATGTCTTCTTTATGGCTTGCTGAAGATAGAGATCCACTTTCAGGTGGTTATCAATAATCACACCTAGCAGTTTGGTGTAGGATGCCAGTTTTATATTGGTCTTATTGGATGACAATATATTAAAGTTTTTTTTTTGAGAGGAGAGAAAGTTGGGAGTGAACAGTAGTAGTTTACTTTTTTGTGGATTCAGGAGCTAAACTTCCATGGAGGAGAAGGATTTCCTGTGTGAATGCTTGGAACATGGGTAGTCTCCTAGCAACACTTATTAGAGTAGAGTCCTTGGTATATTGTACTATGGAGGCCTCTTTGGCTGCTGTGTTTAGGTTGTTGATAAATAAATTAAATAGTAATTGTCCCAGGATGAAGCCTCATGGGAGTCTGATGGATATAGGAAGGAAAAAGGATAAATCATCTTGTCACTGCTTGGGACCTAGTAGTCAGGTAACTAAGAGACCAGTAAAGTGAGTTGGGTGACAGTCCAAAGGAAGAGAGTTTAGTTAGGAGAATTTGATGATTGACTGTGTTGAATACCTTAGACAGATCTGGAAATAGGGCTGATGTTTGAAGACCTGAATTTCTATTGTGATTTGTTATGTCTGTGAACCTTAAAAGGACATGCTCCAGGGGAGAGAGGAAATTATGAGAAATGATATATGTAGTAAACTGGCAGTGAATACATCATTCCAAGACTTTGGATAAGGGAGAGAGAATGGCAATTGGTCTATAGTTTGTGAGCTGGGCTAATGAGCTGCCTTTATGGAGAGGTGTTATACAGGATTTTTTCCAGAAGGTGGGGACATATTTTTCTTGGATAGAGTAGTTTTTTAGAATTGAGACAGAATATGCAAGGCTGTCTGTGGAGAGTTTGAGGCATTGAGATGGAAGTTGGTCAGGGACAGTGGTTGTTGTCTTAAGGGTGTGTTTTAATTGTAGATATTGCTACTGGAGTGAGTGTGAAGGTTTGCTGTGGCTACAATGACTGGAGTGGAATGGCTATTTTTGTAGTAGTTTTGTTTCATTACTGTATTTATTAAATTTGAGTTAAGCTGTAAAAGCAATGTTTTGGCTGTTATTTGTTTGGGGAATAGCTGGGTTGGGTTGATTTTCCAGGATTCAGCAATGTACTTATTGATTTCCAGAAGGGTTTTGGAATGTTTGATGATGAATTTTTGGTGTTGCTATAATACCTTTTTATTCTGTTTTATGCATTGCTTGCTATTGTTCCTTAACTGTCTATATTGTTGCAGGGATGTTTAAAACTTGGTTTGTAGCCATGACTTCCACTTCACTTCCAGTCTTTATTTTTTATTTTTAAATTGCATGACGTTTTATTTTTTTGGATGTTTAGAAATATTGTATTAAACGTGTCTACTGCTTCATCAAGTGAAGAGTTTTGTGGAGCCCAGTTGATCCAAAGCAGCTGGAAATAACATTATAGTTATTGAAGTTACTGAAGTTACTGACGCATCTGACTGTGTTGTAGTGATGAACCTTGTGGTGCTTCTTAGGGTGCCTGATTACGTAGCATAGCTGGTGGTTCTCAGGATATTGGGTAGTGTGCCATTTGTGGCAACACTGACTGGGGAAGATGTTCGGATTCAGTCTAGGATGGATTTTTTAGACTGACCTTGCTAATTCTAGTTGGAGTCTTGATCAGTTTGGAGAAGTTGTATAGTTATACTGAATTTGTTGAGTTTCCTAGGGTATTATTTGCCAGTTTATGTTAACATCTCCTAGCAAAATGGTTTCCAGTCTTATGTTGGCTGAGATCCAGAAGAGGATCTCTTCCAGAAAGGGAATATTGTTACCAGGGTTATGTGTAGACCTATGATGGCTAGAGATTTATGAGTATTCAGTCTGAGAAATAGGATGAGAACTTCAGCATTGTTGAACGTGAGTATCATATCATGGTAAGTGGAGAAACATAAAACATTTCTGTAGAAAACAGCAACTCCACCTGCTTTTTTTGTTAGTTCTATCTAGTCTGAATATATATTAACATGGTGGGAGTATTTCTGTATCTTTGATAACTAACTTTAACAAGGTTTCTGTGGCTATGAAGAGAGCAGGGGAGTAGTGGGCTATACTGGTATGAACTTCTATGATTTTGTTATAGAATCTTCTTAGATTACTGTGTAGTATTTTAAGTCCTACGTGGTTGGAGAGGTAGGCTGGTTCTGGTTTGGGATGTTTGTGGACTGGTTTGGTGGGCTCTGGGGTTAGAAGGGTGGGTCTGGGATTGGGTAGTATACCCCTCTCACTATTATTGTTAAGTTATCAATGTGGCTATTGAAGATCCATTTATATCTGACTTTAATTTATGATTGATTTTGAATAATGATGGAACATGTGCTACTTGCTTATATTTCAGGTTCTAATGCAGTTAATGTCAGGTAGGCTAGAGTAGATATTAGAGAAATGTGTTGATGTATTCTGGTTTAAGTATTGTGTGACAGGTGTAGGTAAGTAACAGTGGGGGAGAGAAACTAATACTAGCTGGTTAAGAGTGTGAGTAGAGTGAGTAGTGATAGCGACAGATGATAAAGTAGTGGCATAACTGGTATTTAGAAGGATGTATGGATAGGCGGTGGTGTGTGGTGGGAGGAGAATGGAGTGGTGCACTTAGAGGTAATAAAGATTAGTAGGAGAAATAAGATGATAGGTAATATTGATAAGTAGGTGTAGGTCATTGATAGGTAGCCTTGATAGGTAGGTACAAGATTTATAGGTAGGAACAAGGAAATCAGTTTATATGTTCATAGGAGGTTACTAAGTTAGCAGTCATAGGGCTTTTGTAAGCCTAGCCATGTTAATCTCTGGTTGCCCCAATTGTCCTTGGTTAGATGGATGTACTTTACAGATCAGCCCCGACCACCCCTGTCCATGAGGGACATAAGTGCCACCCCTGGGATAAATTTGCGGTCACCCATCCATTTCTCCAGGTTGCACTTGAATGGGGTCATTGAGGAGCTCTTCTTCATATGAACTGGAAGTTTATTCCAAAGCAGTGTCAGTCTCTGGGAGACATACCTGTCTGTCCAGCATATTCTGTTAATGTCACTGGCATGTAGGTCAGGCACAAGTTGCCTTTCAGTAGCCTATATGATACAGAGTACATTGACAGAGTTTTCAATCTATCCACGGAGGTCATGGTTTGGAGGCCCTATATCTTCTTCGTGAGAAACCTCTGTGGTCTCTCCAATTGCTGCAGGTATCTAGTGAGATACAGTCAGGATGGAGCATTGTACTCTATTTATGGTCTGATTAGGGTAGAGTAAAGTGGGGTTATAACATCCTTAGACCTGGATACAATGCCTTTACTTATGAGATGCGCAATGTAGAGGGCTTTCCTTACCATCGTAGAAACCTGGTGGTCAAAGTTCAAATTGCTGTCGACCTGTGTTCCCAGATTTCATACCACAGTGTGTGAACTTAGAGGGGTGCTGTCAATATTGTAATTATCGGGGAATTCAGCTTTTACAAATGGGATAATAGTGCACTTTATTGAGCTTAGTTTTAGACTGTGATTTTGGCAGCAGTCATTTGTTTGTGTTAGCCCCTCCTGTAATATGTTAACATCATTGGAGACTTAATGAATGCGCCTAGTTTACAATCATTGGCAAACTTGGAAAACTTAAATGAAATATTGATGTGAATGAGGATGGATTTATGTGTTGAGGGGTCTTTTAACAGTGTAGAATAGGTATGGTAAGGAAAGCTAGCAGGAAAAAAGTACTGATATAATTGGGTATGAGCTTACAGAGATTGAGGGTAGAGGCGTAGAAGCAGTATAGAGAGATAAGGGAAGGCTGAGAGATATTACAGAAGAAGAGATGAGAGATTAACACTAATCTGATTCTAGTACATGAGAGAAGATTGCAGGGTTGAAAGGAAGATGCAGATTTACTCAGGAATGAAAAAGGGGTACAGTTGAGGAGGGATTTGATTAGGAGAGGGAAAAATGCAAAGCAGTATGAGAGGGAGAATGGTTGTTGGAAATGATCCAAAATGTTTGATAGAAGTAGAGAAGAGGAGCATAGCAGCAGTAGTGAATCTTTGATATAATCAGTAATAAGTAATAATAACAGAGTTATTTGTTTTGAGCTGGCAAAATGTTTATCGATAATTTACCTAAAATATAGCCCTCAGACATCAATTCCAACTGTGAACTTTAATGTTATATAAATTATAAAGATAATTACTTGCAGAAAAACTTACAGAGGAAAATAAAAATAAAAATAAAATATACTTTTATTTTATTTTTTTTTGCTTTTTGTGTTTTCTTAACTTAAGAGAAGGATGAGGGTACTGAGTTGATGGTGACTCAGGAACAGTACTGCTCAGAGCTGTAAATAGTTTAACAAGTGTCTGAGGAAAAGGAGGAATGAACTTAAGGAAAGAAAAGAGAGACACTAAGTGCCACACAGTGCCAACAAGGAGAGACAAAGAATTGGAGTAGCAAGTCTACATAAATGTGAAGTTAAATAAGAGAAAATCAGTTGGGAAATAAGAGCATCCAAAAGACAGTAATGAGTAAACATCAGTGTCTGTTAGGAAGCAGAAGCAAAAACTGTCGAGCAGGATGTCTGCGGGGGAGACTGTGGGATAATTGATTACAAACTAGGGAACTGGGGTGCTTGTCTGCAGACTACTCATTGTGCAGGCTAAAATACATGCAAAATGGACTGGCTGCCCAACACTTAAAGCATAAGGGCAGAGGCAGTAGATAGTGTCTGTCTAAAATAAATGGTAGGTACACGGAGTAGACACAGAATGTTTTTTGGATGAGTCTGCTGTATGTATGTCTCCTGGATACATCCCTTGTTATGACTTTTCTCCCTCAGGACAAAGTGAATTGTTGCAAAGAACAGTTTCTAATATTTGCAACCAGAGTCTGGCATCACGATTCTAGGTTTAGGGGCCTCTGGAGTTCTCATGATTCCTTTGGCCAGACTTCACATGAGGAAAATTCAGTGGTTCATCAAATGAGTTTCGACCCAGCACCCCTTATCTTTTCAAACCCAGTACTGGCGTTTGTAAAAATAAAGTTACCCTGGTGGGTGAATCATCTGTCTGTCAACCTTGGTCTTCCTTTTTTCCTTTCCAGACCCCACTCAGTATGTAACTGTAGATGCCTCATACTTCACCTTGTGAGATGTATTCATTGGGGTGAAAGGTCAGATCTATGGAACAAATAGGACAAATTAAAACACATGAATGTCAAAAAAATCTTAACTCTAATAAATGTTGTCAGATCTCTGAACTATCTTTGCATTTCAGACCCTCTACTAGTAATAAGTTCATAGGTTCATAGGTGCGTACTAGGCTAATGGCCCTGGGGCCTTTACAAGCCTAGCCATAGGATTACCCTGGCATCATGCCACCCGACCTTAGTTCCCAGTGCCTCTGTCGAGTAGAGCCACTGGAGTTATCCCTGGGGTGAATTTTCTATTTCCCATCCACTCATCAAGATTTCTCTTAAAGAAGGTCAGCGAGGTGCTCTGCTTGACATGTATGGGAAGTCTATTCCATAGCATGGGCAGTCTCTGGGTTATGAACCTGTCCCTTCAGTATATTCTGTTGATTGTGGTAATGAGGTTGAGGTCTTTGGAGCATGTGGTGTGGAGGGATTGGGATTTCTTTAGATGTAGCATTGCAACAGAGTTGGGTCAGACATGGGTTTGTAAGTCAAGCAAACATTGCCTCTAAGTAGGCGATATGAGACAAAGAATAGTTGGCGTTTTTTGAGTCTGTCCATATAGGACAAGTGTTTAAAGCCTAGGGTCCTCTTTGTGAGGTACTTTTATGGCCTCTCCAGTTGTTGCAGGTGTCTAGTGAGGTACATGCCAAATGGCCATTGTACTCGATGACTGGCCTAATGAGAGAAGAGTAGGGGGAGACAATGACCTCTTTCTTCCTGGATGCAAAACCCTTAGTAATGAGATGTGCCACAAAGAAGGACCTTCTGACCACAGTGGCAATGTGGTGATCAAAAGAGAGGTTACCTCAACCTGTGTTCCCAGATCTTTTATAACACCTTCTGTGTTCAGTGGACTACCATCGATGTGGTAATTCATGGGAACCAGGTTTTTCCCAAAGGGGATGATGACACATTTTTTGGCATTGAGCTTAAGGCCATGGTTCTGACACCAGTCGTTGGTCTCAGTGAGGCCATTCTGTAGGATGTCAACCAGGGGTGGCTCTTGCTATTGGACTGCCGGACTGCAGCCATCCCACCTAGAAAATACAAAAGAAAAATCTTTAAAACTGGAGAACAAAAAAGGAAAAAAAAAATTCACGAGTCCCGACTCCTCTGTGCATGCGCAGAGGAATTAAAAGAACTCAGACTGCCTTTATCAGCAGTCCGGATAGAGACAAAGAGGTACCCAGCAATCATTGCTGTGAGATACCCAGGAATCTGTGCGGTGACGACCGCACAGAAGAGGAGCTCCGGACTGCTTTGGCTGCAGGCAGAACCAATGAGGGGTGAGCTGCTGCTGCTCACGCGGGACTTTCATTGTGCGGGCTTGGCTTCATTCGTGGATTACTGCTTCAGGTAGGTTTTTGGCTGCTCTCAGGATTGTGGGCTTTGCTTCGTTCATGAAACAGTGGTCGCTGGCTGGAGTGTGGGCTTGCTTCGTTTGTGAAACAGGTAGGTGAAGGCTTCATAACTAGGACATTTATTTACAGCAGGTGTGTGTGTGTAATGCCCCAGTTACTATATACTGGTGGCTAGAGAGAACAAATGGTAGTGGGTAGAGATACTCAGGCTTGAACCCTGTACCTTGGATGTAGGTGGCAAGGACCTGAATTGCCTATCCACCACCATTTCTAAAAAATTTACAGATTTTTGACTCATATTTGTTCTGTTCCTCATAAAATCTGTGGTTTCTGTATCTACATTTTTCCTTGCAAAGTCTGTAGTGCAGTGGTGTACTGGTAGCATTGCTGCCTACCAGCTACAGGTTGTCTGGTTTGATTCTTGGCTGGGGTGCCTTCTGTGTGGTGTCTGCATGTTCTCCCATCTTACAAAGATGTGTCTGGCATTTCTCCCTGCCATGCTGAAAATTGTCTTTTGTTCCAAGTCAGACTAGTTTCCTGGTTAAATGTTTAAAAATAACAGGCATTTGAATTTCAGACTTCATATTCTTCAGAAAGTACATGGTAATACAAAACTGTTCTATCATCAGACTAGTTTCCTGGTTAAATGTTTAAAAATAACAGGCATTTGAATTTCAGACTTCATATTCTTCAGAAAGTACACTGTAACACAAAACTGTTCTACCAGTTGTCTAAGTTTATAACATAGATATTTGAAATTTGTCCCTATTTTTGGGACTGTATTCCCCCATTATTGGCTTTGTCCAGGTATTTTGTGCTAAGGTTGAGAGTTATCTATGGTGAGAACTGAATTCATTGAATGTTTGGGGGCTGTATTCCCCCCCATTACTGGCTTTGTCCACATGTTTTTTGCTAAGAGGTTGAGAGCTATAGTGAGAACTTAATTCATTGAATATGTTTGGGGGCTGTATTCCCCCCATTATTGGCTTTGTTCAGGTGTTTTGTGCCAAGAGGTTGACAGCTATGGTGAGAACTGAATTCACTAAATGGTAGCCATTTAAGTTCGTCTTCCTCTCTTTCACAAAACAGCTGATTTGGCATAGTGGTATGTTTCTCTGACTGTTTTGCACAGGGTCCCCTGGGTTAAAGACGTGGCAGTGAAATGTATGGTGGTAACACAGCATTTTATTCTAGCAACTTTCCAACATTACACAAGCAATGTTTAAAATGTGTCCCTGTTTTTTGGGCGTTTGCCCCCCCCCAATAAATTTCAGCTTTTTCCAGATTTCTTGTGCTGCAAAGTTCAGAGATACAACTGCGTGTCGAGTTGATTTTACAAGGAGCTGAGAGCTGCAGGGGAACAAAACTTTAGTGCTGCTTATTGTGAGTCTGCTTGCATTGTTAATAGCACAACAGGTAGTGTCCTTGATTTTGATGCAGAAGGCTGTGGGTCTACTCCCACAGTAGATAGATGCATTGCTGATACTGTACTGTGTTGTAAAGTGGGTGGATGCTGCAGTCCTTTTTGGAAAAGATACCTAGAGTAGTAACTATGAACCTGATATCAGTTTGCCATACAGTCTCTATTGTGATATTACTAGCTTATCATTTTTTTAATGCATGCAACATAGGCAATTTATTCCTCAAGGGCAACAGGCACTTTATTTGTAGATGAATAAACAATGACATATAAAGTTGTTTGCTAGCAGCAACCTCTTCATTGTTACAGATTTCTTTAATGTGGAATTATTTAGGTGACTTTTGCTACTTCAGAGATTGTGCATATTTACTGATACTGGTGGACTGTAGAAGGTTGAGTAGACTTTTATGATGGAAATGTTCTGAATTGGGTAGTTTTGTCATTGGTGCATGCATTTTGTTTCATTGTTTACTGGAAAATGTTCAAAACAATACATTTAAAATGCCTTCTAACAACTGTACTGTATTGTACAAGGAATATAATTTAGTACAATCAGGAAGGTGTATCAAAGAGCACATGTATGTTTCATGTGCAAGGGGCCTATGATTTGAAAACAGCCCAAAGTTAATCTTTATCTGCCACTGGCAAAATGTATTTTCTTTGAATGTGGGTTTCAATGCTGTTTCATTGAATGTGAGTTTCAAGGGCAGAGAAGTTTTTAATGTTAAGCCTGTTTTCATTGTGAGACTGCATTGCTTTGTTTAGCAGATGTCTTAGTGTTTGTGCTGTAAAATGCAAAATAAAACTTTCAAATGAAATCCAAATCATCATAGAAGTAAAGCAGTATGCACATTAGTGTTTATGGTAAATGGAGTGAATTAGCAAAGTAATGGATCATTGGAATGGCTGCAGGGGGAAGGGCTCCATTTGACCATGATTTTGTGAGGGGGAAGGGCGGCAAACTCAGAGACAGCCCCAGCTGAACTATACCTCCCAACAGTCCAGATTTTCACAGAATTAATAGATTTTTGCTTCTTATTTTTGGTGTGTTCCTCATAAAATTTGTGGTTTTCTGGAAAATCATTTAGGAATTAAGTCACTAAATAATGACACACTGAGTTTCAGACTTCACAACCTTCAGAAAAATGCATGCTAAAGTAAGAGACCTCTTTAACTGTCTCAGTTTATACAAGAGCAATTTTTAGTACTGTTTATATGCTCCCCCAATATATTTGGCCTTGTCCAGATTTATTGCATTAACAGGTTGAGAGGTACATGCAAATAAATTGCTTTATAGAATTAGGCATAGCCAAACCTCTCAACTGTCCCCGAATTTGGCTCAAAATGTTGCTCTTCCCCTAATAATCCCTCCGCAATATAGCAATTTTGGAAGAAAACATGGAGGGTTTACAATTAAGAAATAACTGTAATAATCAGAGTTATAGATTACTTTTATTTCAGAAATGCATGTAGATTCTTTTATTTTGTCAGCTGCTCAAATTAGCAGTACTAATATTAAAAAAATGTCCCTTCTTTGAAAGGTTCCCAGCTGTATTGTGTGGCTATTTTATATTTTTGCATCACATTTTTGGTCCATTTTTCATAAAATTGTGTTTTTTTTTGGCAAATTAATGGTAAATCATTAAAGACTGAAGTTAGAAAATAATGACAGACATTTGAGTTTCAGATTTCATATCCTTCAGAAAATTCATACTAATGCAATACCTACTATTCTGTTATCTTTCTAAGTTTATAAGAGCAATATTTAAAAATTGTCCTTATGTTTGGGCCTTTGTCCCACTTCTATGTATGATTTGGCCAGATTTCTTGCTCTGAGGGTGAGAGGTATGACAAATGTGTCAGGGCCATCACCGTCGGCCAGAGACATTTCAAATTGTGACATACTTGTTGCACCCCACTCCCCCATGTAGTGACTCTGGATGTGTCCAAGCAAGGCAAGGACCAGTTATGCAGTGTAAATGTGCAGGGTATCCCCCCATCCAAGGTAGACACAAGTACTACAGTGGCTTTTCATCTGTTCTTGATTTTGCAGAATGGTCTGGTTTCTGTCATATTTTTGTACTGTTGATTTATGCTTATTACTCAAAGTGCCTGTTGCTCTGTGTTTTAAGTAGCAATGCTTTAATGACCATCAGGTAAGCTTGTCTGAGATCATAACATGCAAGTAAGCTTCAATAAGCATACCATTAAAGAATTGCTAAGATTGAAGCCTTTCTGTTGTTGCCATGCAGAGAATACTTAACTAGATAATGTATAAGCATTGGGTATTGAAATGCATATGACAGTATTTGTAATAAAGGACAGGATTACATTATTTTAAGAAGCTCATTACACTTGTTGGAGACTTCCAGTGATCTCTGAGGGCTTTACCCGTAAACTAAACAGAATGCCATTCATGTGTGGCCCATAACCTGTACAGTAATCCTTTAAGCAATGTATCTTGAGCTTGTTTCTTGTTTGCTTTTCATTTTTACTTTGATCATGTTTTCCCCAATGACACAAGTAGATAGTTGTCAGGCAGCAGGTCTTTTTTGGATAAGAAACATTTTTACAAGTGGGGGCATCACAGAGATTGCTACTTCAGCATGTTACTTGGTATTTTAATAAAGCTGAATATAAATTATAATTAGAACTGCAGTGCAAGGAGAAGCGATTTGAGTTGAGTGCTGCTTGTTTTTCTTATACTTGATTTTGACTGGCATTCCAGTAATGTATTTAAAAAATAATTTATTTTTTCATGCCTCACAACCTTTTTGTTTCCATCTAGATATTAAGTAAGCTGTCATGCAGTCAATGCATTGAAATATTTTTATTCTTTTACACTTCATTTGTCTTGATTGGACTCTCATAATGAGGGTTTGGCACCCAGGGCAGCATATTTAATTAAAGTTAGTTTTTGTGGTTTTGAGCATAGCTCCTCCCCTTTCTAGTTGGCCACACCCCTTCCCATTGACCCCACCCATTCAGCTATCTCCTGCAGCCCCCCTTTGATTTGAAGTCACCAGCTGCCACTGATGTCAACATCACTTGGGGAGTTACTAATAACTCCCAAATTACAATTGTCTGCGAACTTTGTCAGCCAGAGTCCATTCGTGTTGGCCTGTACTTCAGAAAAGTAGATACCAAACAGGAGAGGACCTAGGACTGAACCCTGTGGGACTCCACTTGTGACTAGACAGCAGTCTGACTTGGAGTCAGCTACATTCACACTGTGGGTTCTATAAGTGAGCCAGTTTGCAACCCACCTGGTGATATAGGGGTTGATGCCAAGCTTAGTGTGTTTTTCTATGATTCCTGAGTGGGGAATGGTATCAAATGCCTTGGCCAGATCAAGGTAGGCTGTATGAACCACCTTGCCTTCATCCACAGCTCTGGTGACTGACTCAAAGAAGTTGACCAAGGTGAGCAGGCATGATCTACCCTTCACAAAACCAAACTATGTCGGATCCAGAGTTTGGAGATTCCCTATATTCTTGTTTATTAGGTCCATGATGATGCTTTCCATAGCTTTGCATATCAGACTCATCAGGCTAATGGGGCGATAGTTCCCAGGGTCTGTAGTCACTCCTCCTCTGTGGAGAGGGATGACTGTAGCAGTGCACTATTCGGTAGGGACATAGCCTGAGGTGAGGCTGTGATTGAACAGGGCACACAGGTGAGCTGTCAGTTCACTCTGTAGTCCATGTAGAACACAGCCAGGGATATTGTCAGGTCCCATAGAAGCTACATTCTTGGCCTTGGACAGTGGTGTTTTAACCTGTGCAACAACACTATAGTGATGTGGTACATAAGCAAATGGGGTGGAACCAGATCCCGCTGCCTTTGCAAATTAGTTATGGTAGCCTGGGAACTGGCAATTCAGTGCACTTTGACCCACCAGGCTACATACATTCCATCAGAGCAGAATATTATAGCAGGCAAACAGAGCATGATGAGGACAGACCCCACGAATGGAAGTTGTTCCCAGGGGTCTTCCAGGAATTGATCTCTCCCTAGGGAACACATCAAGTAGATCTGTTTACCTCCATTCAGAACAGACAGTTAAAATATATGGTTGCAGACTCCTTGCATAAAGACCTGGAAGACAGATGCCTTTTCATTCCAGTGGATGGGGATGTTCCAGTATGCATTTTCACCCTTTTCTATGATAAGATGGGTTCTTCTAAAAAATCTGAAGGGATTCTTCAGGGATGATACTGGTAACTCTCTTTTTGTCCAGGCAACATTAGTTATCCTCTAGTTTCAAAATGACCAAGGACAATTATCACAAGCTCCTAACAGGATGAACTTACCCAGAGGACAGATGTTGTTTGAGACACCCTAACCTTAAATTTCTTCAGCTCACCACCTGGATGATAGAATTTTAATACACTTTATCCACCTGTTTTCTGAGGATATGCAGCAAGTATTAAATGAGGTGAAGAAACCTGCTACTAGAAAATCATACCCATACCTCTCAACATCTTAGTTCAAGAAATCTGGACAAAGCCTAAAATAATGGGGGAACAAAGGTCCAAAAATAGGGACAGATTTTAAATATTGCTCTTATCAACTTCAAAATTTGCTAGAATAACAGGATCTGTGTTAGCATGCATTTTCTGAAGGATATGATGTCTGAAACTCAAACGTATATTATTATTAAATTACTTAAATCCTCAGTGATTTGCCAGAAAACCACAAATTTTTTGAGGAACAGACCAAAAATATGAGGCAAAACTCTGGACATTCTGCAAAAATCTGGACAGTTGAGAGCTACTTGACCAATTAGAAAAGATTTTCTAGATGGTGGCAAAGAAAGAATCAAGATCCTTTTTAGGCCCAGATGCTGCTGGGCCTACAGTAATTGTGTGAGTTATTATCCCTGGCCTTTCTTACTCTTCTGTCAAGATTCTCCTCGACCATTTCTACTTGTCTGCTCATGGATACCCCCTTTCTACCTTGCCTCGTCAGACAGTTTTTGAAAGGGGTTTTATATACCAGTCCACTTTAAATACAGGTGTTTCCTACTTGAGATCTTAATTTTGTTCTGGAGAAACTTATCTTTTTTCTTTTTGAACCTGTTAATCTTGGAAACAGTGTTTGCCGTTGCTCTGACTTTAGCAAGAGTAGTATCGGAGTTACAACTTCTTATGGTAATTCAGCTCTGTCTCATCTTTCACAGAGATAGTGTAAATTTGAGAACAAATCCTTTTTTTATTTCTAAAGTGGTTTCTGATTTTACTTTGAGCCAGGATATTTATATCTCTTGTTTTCTATCCAGAACCAAAAAACAGGGGAGAAAGAATTCTACACACTCTGGAAGTTCACAGGCAACTCAGGTACTACACTGACAGGGCAAAAACCTTCAGGAAGTCTAATCAACCATTTATTTTTTATGAAGGTAAGGAAAAGGGACAATCAGTGTCAAAAGAGACAATTTCAAAATGGCTGTCACTATTACTTTTTGTTACTCTGCCCATAACAAAACACTTTCAGACCTGGTTAGGGCTTATTCTATCAGGTATTTGTCTACTTCAGTGGCTTTTTAGGAAAGAAATGGATTCTAGAAATATAATAAAGGCAACAACTTGGTCATCTGTGTCACCCTTAACAAGCAATGCATGTAAGATTCTTTTTCTAGGTCCAGAGCAGGCTTTGCTAGGAGTATTCTCCAGAGGCTTCTGTACTCTGATCCTTCTTCTTCCCCCCTTTCTTTCTAAGCTCTGGCATTCATCCCATATAGCTTAGGCTACAGCAACAATGACTTCTCTACTGTTATGATAAATTTGCTTACACAACTGATCGTTCAATGATGGATCTAATAAGGAATGAACAGCATGGAACTGTATTTATTTATTTATGTATTTATATGTTTCTTTCTTTTTGTTGATCAGGAAAGTCCAACTGGGCAATGCCCATTTTCAGCAGAGACCTGGGGAGAAAAAACTTGATAAAATTACATGCATGCTTATTAGTTTAAAAAAAGTCCAGTGAGAACACTTTATGCAAGTACATTCAGTACCCCACCTAAGTACCATGTTCAATCATAGCCTCACCTCAGGGTTTTTGCCACTGAATGGCACAGAGCGATGGTTATCCCACTTCGGACTCCGGGAACTAATACCCCATTAGCTTGATGAGCCTGGTCTGCAAGGCCATGGAACGTATCATCATGGAACTTATAAACAAAGACATTGGTAATCTCCAAACTCTGGACCCCACCCAGTTCATGTTTGTAAAAGGCAGATCATGTCTCCTAAACCTGATAGACTTCTTTGAAGCAGTCACCAAAGCCGTAGACGAGGGTAAGGTGGTTCACACAGCCTATCTAGATCTCGCCAAGGCTTTTGCCACCATCCCCCACTCTGGAATTATAGATAAACTCACTAAACCAGGTATAAATCCCTATGTCACAAGATGGGTTGCCAACTGGCTCACTGACAGAACCCACACTGTGACAGTAGCAGACTCCAAATCTGACTTCAGACCAGTGACAAGTGGAGTACTACAGGGTTTAGTCCTGGGTCCTCTCCTGTTTGGTATCTACTTCTCTGAAGTACAGGCTAACACAGAAGGTCTTTGGCTAACGAAGTTCTCAGATGACTGCAAACTAGGAGCCATAATCGAAACTTCTAATGATATGGACATCCTACAAAAGGGCCTCACTGAGACAGATGCCTGACGTCAAAGCCATGGCCTCAAACTCAGTGCCAAAAAATGCATTGTCATCCCCTTTGGTGAAAACTGTACCCATGAACTACCACATAGGCGGCAGTCTACTTAACACTGAAAGTATGATAAGAGACCTTGGGACACAGGTGGACAGTAATCTCTCCTTTGATAATCACATTGCCACAGTAGTCAGGAAATCCTTCTACGTGGCACACCTCATCACAAAAGGTTTCTCATCCAGGAAAAAAGAGGTCATTGTTCCCCTCTACTCGTCACTCATTAGACCCATTATAGAGTACAACACCCCTTTTGGTATGTACCTCACAAGACATCTACAACAACTAGAAAGGCCACAGAAATACCTCACAAAGAGGACTACCAGCCTCAAACAGATGCCCTACACAGACCATCTCAAAAAACTCCAGCTTTACTCCATTGCATATTGCCTACTCAGAGGTGATCTCTGCCTAACATACAAAGCTGTGTCAAATCCGGAGCTGTTGGACATGCTCCATGTAAAGAAATCCCAATCCCTCTGAGCTACATGCTCTAGGGACCTAAACCTTGTCACCACAATAAACAAAACATGCTGGAAGAATAGATTCATGTCCCAGAGACTTCCTATACTCTGGAACAAACTACCTATCTATATCAAACAAAGCTCCTCATTAGCACTCTTCAAGAAAAATCTTGATGATTGGATGGGAAATAGGAAATTCACCCCGGGGATCACTTCTGTGGCTCTGCTCGACAGGGGCAAGGGAAAATAATTTTCTTGGGAGGCGAAAGCCAGAGTACATTTTTGTCTAGGCTTATATAGGCCCTAGGGCCAATAGCCTAATACCTACCTATGAACCTATGATGCTATGAACAACAATTATGTAGTTCTATAACATGAACTAATATATTTACAGGTCGAGAACTCATGTCAATAAATTACAGAAGTTACAGTTAATATAAAGGATGTGAAGTAGGCAAGGTAGGAAAAGAAAGAGAGAGAGAGATAGAGAGAGAGAGGTAGGGAATGGACAGAAGGAGCAAAGGAAAGAAAGTCAATATCATTTTAATTAGTGGGTGCAGAAAAAGTTATGGCTAAGAGATGGGTGTTAAAAGTATATGGATGTATATAATGGTTATATAGGTGGAGGCAGAAAGACAGTATCAGATGAAAATGCAGTTCTTATCTAAGAACTTGCATAACTTCTTTGAACCTTAAGGAGATACTACGAAGGATAAGTTATACAATTTAGAAGGATTTTCTAACCACTTCAGATTTATGGTGGTCAAAGGAGAGTGTGTCATCAACATCGTACCACAGTCTCTGATGACTGCATCAAATTTAAGGACAATGTTATCTATATCATAATCTGTAGTGATGTTAGATTTATAAAGGGAATTATGCTGCATTTCTTCTTGTTGAGAGTATACCCATGGTTAATACACCAAGTATCTGTTCAGTCCAGTCCTTGCTGGAAGATTTGAGTATCAGAGTGGGATTTGATAACTGTCCCCAGTTTGCAATCATCAGCAGTCTTGATTAGCAATAGTCACATGATATTTTTTTTATGACAGAGAAATATATACCGAAGAGGAGTGGGACCCAAGACAAAGCCCTGTGCCCTGTGGGACATTAGTGATATCATTTTTCTAAAGCAAATACTTCCATCTATAATAGTACATGTTCTGTCAGACAGCCAAATTCCCAATCCAGTGAACTATGCATGGCTTAATGTTGACTTAGGAGAGTTTGCCTATAATCCTAACATGGAGGATAGTACCAAAGGCATTTGCAAGGTCTAGATAAGCAGTGGGGACTGTTGACAAAACTTCAGAAAAAATGTTGTCAGTCATGTTTTCTTTTTATCCAAATGTTTCATCTGTAAGTAAATGACATCTGGCATAGTTATTTAATATATTTCAGAATATTAATATGCGGTTAAAGATGTTATACCACTGTACAGGTAGCCAAGGTCTCAGTAAACCTTTCAATAAATGTAGTCAGGTTGAGGAGACATGATCTGCCTTTTAGAAAGCCAAACTAGTGTGTATCCAGGGATATAAGGTCACCTATATCCTTGTTTATTAGTTCAGTTGTAAAATGTTACATAGCCTTCCAAATAATACTTGTGAGACTAATAGACCTTTAAATTCACAGATTCTGTACAGGGACCACCTTTATGTAAGGGCACCACAACTGCCATTTTCCACACCTCAGGGACGTAACCAGTGAAGAGACTCAGTTTGAAGAGCTGATGGAGGAGTTCTGTTAAGTAAGAATGCTTCTCAGCAGACATGCAGGGATATTGTCAGGATCTACAGAAGCTGTGTTTTTAATTTAGGAAAATACCCAAAGGTCTTACTCCAAAGTTTTCTCTGGAGAGGGATGTGAGGTAGAATGAAGGATACTGAGAGGACAGAAGGGTGGGTGGAGTGAAGTCCTTCTTTCGGCTTTTCCTGGTTAGGGGTCACCACAGCAGAACTCCGGTCTGCTAATGATTGGCAGCAGATTTTTACGGTGCCGAGGTGTCAGCCCGATGCCCAACCTTCAACGAAGGCATGCCCATTCACGCATGTCTTTCGAACGCCACTCAACCATGGGGAGGACATGCAGACTCCATACAGAAGGTGCTCCAGCCGAAAATCGAACCGGAGAACCTCTTGCTGTGAGGCAACAACGCTACCGCTTCACCACCTGCAAGAATATTCCCAACATCTCCACTGTGCATATTGAAATTTTTCTGCATGCTACACCGAAGTACACTTGTTCATTTCATCGAGGAGCACACACCAGCAATGTTTTTGTGTACACATTCTCATTCACTTCAATATCCTGCATACCCTGAAGAACTTACTAGTACAGATTTTTTTCATGATTTACCAGCACCCTGCACATGGCCATGAACAATGCATCCTAGCCTTAAATATAGAGCAGACTGATTTTGGATCCTATTTTTTGTATTATATGCTATTACTGTGAAGATTTAATTTTGAAACACTAATTGCCTTTCTATCCCTGTACAGTGGTATAACATTTTTAAATATATTAACATCCTGAAATATATTAAGTAGTCTATAGCAGATTCCATTTGCTTACAGGAGAAACACCTGGATATAACTAAAACAAGTCTTACAAAAATTATTTTTTTCCCCAAGTTTTGTTAACACCACATCCATTATGAAAACAAGTTGGAGATATCATTTTTCAAAATCATGCTAAATAAAGATACTTTCATAGATCATTACATGCAGATTATGTACACAAGGGAGCTCACTTAAGTGTTACACAAACTATTGCTTCAGTCTGTCACCAGGTATTAGCTTTCCAGACTTCAAACATTTCTTTTCAGTTTAAATTATTTCTAGATGAATTATTAACCTTGACTGGGGACTGGAATATTATTTTATTTCTCTCAGGAGTGTCAAATATCTCACAGTTGTAGACAAGTGCAGTAAATTGCCTTTTATTCATTTGGCATGGGTATATGCAAACCAGGCACTACTTCATAGCAGTTCAATTTTCCCCATCTGTTTCTTCCACACAATGTTTGTGTTAAAACTGATGATATATATATATAACACTCACACATGGTAAAATATTCAACAATGTTTCTAAATGCATTTTTATTTTCTGCTAAATTAGCCCAGCAAATAAAAAAAAAAAAAAAAAAAAAAAAAAAATGAAATTTCCCTCCAAGGCTTGTGACCTTATCAAGGTGGAGGAAGTTATGTGCCCTGTGTTTCTTAGACTTATGTTACCTAGGCCTTTGTGCTCCTGGTAGGGTCACCCTTGGCAAAGTGGTCTGAAAGTAGGGTCCAGACTAAAAAATGATCCACAGAATATGACCCAAAGTGATAGTTCCTCCAAAGAAAAGACAACATTGCCTGAAGCAAGAGTTGTCAGATTCGTCCCTGAGCTAGGCCTGAGGTGGTGCTAGTTGGTGAGCACCTGGTTGCCATGTGACCAGGTGAGCCATGTAGCCAGTCAGGCTTAGCTTAAAAAAATGTGTTGAGCTGCTATGTGGCTCACTACCTAGAAAGTGTGTGTGTTTGTGTGTGTGTGTGTGTTCATAGGTTCATAGGTAGGTACTAGGCTATCGGCCCAGGGCCTAAGTAAGCCTAGCCAACAAGGTACCCTGGCTTTCGCCACCTAAGAAAATTATTTTCTTTTGTCCCTGTCGAGCAGAGCCACAGAAGTGATCCCCTGGGTGAATTTCCTATCTCCCACCATCCAATAATCAAGATGTTTCTTGAAGAGTGCTAATGAGGAGCTTTGTTTGATATAGATAGGTAGTTTGTTCCAGAGTATGGGAAGTCTCTGGGACAGGAATCTATCCCTCCAGCATGTCCTGTTTATTGTGGTGACAAGGTTTAGGTCCCTAGAGCATGTAGCTCGGAGGGATTGGGATTTCTTAAGGTGTAGTATGTCCAACAGCTCTGAGTTTGCATAGCTTTATATGTTAGGCATTGATCACCTGAGAGCAGGCAATATAATAGGTTCATAGGTTCATAGGTTCATACTAGGCTATCTGCCCAAGGGCATTTATAAGCCTAGCCCATAGTTATGTGGCTTTCGCCACCCCTTTAGTTTGAAGAAAACTATGCCTATTATTTTGCTGTGCCTCTGTCAAGCAGTGACACTGAAGTAATCCCTGGGGTATATCTGCGATCTCCCATCCATTGGTCAAGATTCCTCTTGAACAAGGCCAGCAAGGTGCTCTGCCTCACATGTACCGGGATTTTGTTCCACAGCTTAGGGAGTCTCTGGGTGATGAATCTGTCCCTCCAGCACGTTCTATTAATAACCGTGTCAAGGTTTAAGTCTCCCGCCCTTGTGGTTCTGAGGGATCTAGATTTTTTGAGGTGAAGCATATTCATCAAATCTGGGTTTGACATGGCCTTGTATGTCAGGCACAGGTCACCTCTGAGCAAGCAGTATGCGACTGAATAGAGCTGGAGTTCTTTCAGTCGGGCAGCATAGGACATATTTTTGAGACCCTTTATCCTTTTGGTGAGGAACTTTTGGGGCCTTTCCAGCTGCTGTAGGTGTCGGTTCAGATACATTCCGAATAGGGCATTGTACTCAATCATTGGTCTAATGAGTGATGAGTATAGGGGGACGATGACCTCCCTTGATCTAGATGTGAATCCCTTCATGATCAGGTGGGCAATGTAGAAGGTTTTCCTAACTACTTTAGCAACGTGAGTGTCAAACTGTCAACCTGGGTCCCCAGGTCCCTGATAACTTCTTCTGTGCTCAGTGGATTGCCACCTATATGGTAGCTAGGGGTAACCTTGTTTTTCCCGAAGGGTATGACTATGCATTTCTTGGCGTTTAACTTTAGGCCATGGCTCTGGCACCAGTTATCCGTTTCTGTGAGGCCCTTCTGAAGGATATCTATGTCAGATGTGTTTTCGACTATGGCGCCCAGTTTGCAGTCATCTGCAAACTTTGTCAGCCATAACCCTCCTGTGTTTGCTTGTACTTCAGAAAAGTAGATGCCGAACAAGAGTGGACCCAGGACTGAGCCCCGTGGGACACCACTTGTGACCGGCTTTGAGTCTGACATGGCGCCAGCAACTCTGATCCTGTGGGTTCTGTCACTTAGCCAGTTTGCAACCCATCTTGTGATGTATGGGTTTACATTCAAGCTGATGAGTTTTTCGATGATACCTGAGTGGGGTATTGTGTCGAAGGCCTTTGCCAGGTCGAGGTAGGCTGTATGGACTGCCTTACCCTCATCAATGGCCTTGGTGACTGTTTCGAAAAAGTCAACCAAGTTTAAAAGGCATGATCTGCCTTTGACAAAGCCAAACTGGGTTGGATCCAAAGTCTGGAGTAAAGTAGATGCCGAACAAGAGTGGACCCAGGACTGAGCCCTGTGGGACACATGGAGTAAAGCTGGAGTTTTTTGAGATGGTCAGTGTAGGGCATCTGTTTGACGCCAGTAATCCTCTTTGTGAGGTACTTCTGTTACCTTTCCAGCTGCTGCAGATGTCTTGTGAGGTACATTCAAAAAGGGGCATTGTACTCTATAACGGGTCTAATGAGTGTCGAGTAGAGGGGAGCAATGACCTCTTTTTCCTAGATGAGAACCCTTTTGTGATGAGGTGTGCCACATAGAAAGACTTCCTGACTATTCTGGCAATGTGATTATCATAGGAGAGACTACTGTCAACCTGGGTCCCAAGGTCTCTTATCACACATTCGGTGTTAAGTAGACTGCTGCCTATGTGGCAGTTCATGGTACAGAGTTTTTACCAAAGGGGATGACAATGCACTTTTTGGCATTGAGCTTGAGGCCATGGTTCTGACATCAAGCATCTGTCTCAGTGGGGCCCTTCTGTAGGATGTCCACATCATTTGGCGACTTGACTATGGCTCCTAGTTTGAAATCATCTGCGAACTTCATTAGCCAGAGACCTTTTGTGTTAGTTTGTACTTCAGAGAAGTAGATACCAAACAGGAGAGGTCCCAGGACTGAACCCTGTGGTACTCCACTTGTCACTGGTTTGAAGTCAGATTTGGAGTCTGCAACTTTTGCAGTGTGGGTTCTGTCAGTGAGCCACTTGACAACCCATCTTGTGATGTAGGGATTTATACCTAGTTTAGTGAGTTTAGCTGTAATTCCAGAATGGGGGATGGTGTCAAAAGCCTTGGCTAGGTCAAGATAGGCTGTGTGAACCACCTTACCCTCGTCTACGACTTTGGTGACTGTCTCAAAGAAGTTGATCAGGTTCAGGAGGTATGATCTGTCTTTCACAAACCTGAACTGGGTGGGGTCCAGAGTTTGGAGGTTACCAATGTCTTTGTTGATGAGTTCCATGATAATACGTTTCATGGCCTTGCAGACCAGGCTCGTCAGGCTAATAGGGCGATAGTTCCCTGGATCAGGGGTGGCTCCCCGTTTGTGGACTGGGATAACTGTTGCTGTGCGCCATTCAGTGGGCACAAAGCCTGATCTGAGGCTATGATTGAACATGGTGCTTAGGTGGGGAGCCAGTTCATTCTGAAGTTCATGTAAAACGCAGCCTGGGATGTTGTCCGGTCCCATGGATGCTGTGTTTTTGTCTTTAGAGAGTGCATCTTTTACCTGCATAGTTGTGATTACAGGGACTCTGCATTCTTCCTGTATAGATATGGGCCCTTTAGTGGGTGAGAGGGGGGTAAAGTTAGCACTGAACCTGTCTGCCAGGATGTTGGCAGTATCAGTTGATTCTGCAATTTTCGTGCCGTTGTGCTGTAACTCAGAGCAGATCTGGGTGTTGCCATTGAGATTCTTGACATAGCTATAGAATGCTTTGTGGTCGTCCTTAGAATCAGTGGCAATTTTGTTTTTGTAGCTAGCTTTGGAGGATCTTATAAGGGATCTCAGCTTCTTACTGAGGCTGACCAGGGTGCTCCTCCTCTCATGGGATTTTACCCTCTTTTGCAACAGTTTCTTCCTTCTGTTGTACAGTTTGTTTATGGCAGGGGACCACCAGATTGGCTTCCTTTTTTTGGAGGATAGTGTCTTAGTTCTTTTTGGGATTGCACGATCCATGCACTCGTGTAAGTGCTTATAGAGTGGATTTGTGTAGGATTCAGCAGTCATAACTGTATTGTCCATCTGCATGGATGTCATAAAGTTCGCCACTTCTGTCTTAAGATGCATGAAGTTGGCTTTGGAGACATTTTTTACAGTGGTTTCCTTAATGGGGGTGGGGTGGGATGTGGATATCTAGGGTGATTAGCTTATGGTCGGATCGGACCAGTGAGGAGTTGACTTCAGGTGTGGAACACCAGTCACTCATGTTGGTAATGACTAGGTCCAGGATATTGTTGCCCTGGTGGGGGTGTGGATAAGTTGATCCAGGGCATTGGAATTTATGAATTCCAGAAAGGGTTGAGTGAAGGAGTTGATACATAAGTAGTTTTCCCAGTTAATGATGGGGTAGTTGAAATCGCCCATTATTAGGGTGTTTGGTTGAACCTGAATATTTTCCGGTATATCAAGAAAAGAGGAGTGGGAATCCTGGGGCATGGTGGGGGGTCTGTAGCACTTTACAATTTGGATTCCAGTTTTGCCCAGAGTTAGTTAGTGTGGTTGGGGGGGGGGGGGCAGGTGTGATGCCAGTCAGATAACAGGGAGGAGCACAATAGATTTTGGCAGACTAGTCTCTGGCAACAAAAGTTGAATCTTGGGATTCCTCACTCTTGTGAAAGGATGCAGAGCTTGCATGATCAGATGAAAAGTATGAATTATAGCCATTTGTTATTAGACTTCTGTGCTTGTTATGGTTAGTCCATACTAAACTCCATGTTTGAACTCAAGGCTGCATATAAGTGTATTTGATATCACATATACTTCTTTGTGGTATCCACTGTGGTTTGTGTGTCATATTTCTTTGATTTTAAGTGGTTTATATTTATTTGGTATCTCAACACCTTGAGTCAAAGTCCAATGACTAATCTTATTGTTGTGGCATCAGACCTGAAGCCACATATTCTAGACTCTTGTGTTGTGCATGTTTCCACATGCATGTGAGTCACTAGTCTAGGTTGTACCTCTTCCTCCTTCCAGGATAGGTGAGCTGGTGTAAGGCAATCTCTAATACCCTCCTGCACCTGACCCTTCCAGCACCCAATGCACAGTAAGAACACAGATCACCTGTGTCCCTGTCAGGGCTTTGTCCTGCTATGTATCTCACAGCCAGAGTTAATCATGCTGCTATTTTATTAATTTCTCTAATTCAAAGAAATCTCCTGTACTTATTGGTATATTATCCTTTAGTATATTTGAGTGTTACAAAGGAAATATATTCAAGACCTCCCAAATTAGGATACATTGTACAACACCTAAATAAACATGACATGGTACATTTTAAAAGCAAAACTGTTTTAAATGCTTGAGAGTGTATTTATGTCTTCATGCAAAAAACATTCCTTGGAATTCATGAAGATAAATCAACAGCAAAAAGACATGTAGTAGACAGGAAGATGGTGAAAGGAATGAGTAAAAACATTTGGAGCTTTGGGGACACTGATGAGCCTGATGCAAGATGGCCACAGTTTGAGTTAGTGTTATAGCTTTGATAAGGTCTGGCAAGTTTTGAAGACAGTTGATGATTAAACACATTAGCTGTGGATGTGGATATAATTCACTGTATCAGTCTGGGGTCGTCCTAAGGACAACTGAAATGGAAGCTACTAGTTATAAATTTGGTAGTCCTCATAATGATTAGTGACCTGATGACAGAAGTGGCTTTCCTGAAGGAAGATGCTGCAATTGCCACCAAAGAAGTTAGTCATGTGGGAAATGTTGTGGCTGAAGTGAAAGAAGCAGAGAGGGGTCTGATAGTTTTGGTGCAGAACCTGGCTTTAGTCATTCACATTTAGTGAGAAATTCAAGTGCTGAGAGAAAACTAGTGGTTTAGAATACCATCCTGCACACCAAAATGTGCAAATTGTTGGATTATCAGGGTTACTTTGTGGCAGAGATTTTGATGATCCTGAAACAGCTGCCTGGACATCCAGGTGTTAGATATCTGGGAGTGATAGGGAACAATGAGTGCAGGGTGGACCCACAATAATAGGGGGCCATGCAAGTCAAAGCTATGCTGCACCATTTTGTATCAGATAAGTGGTTAATGTGGTTTGAAGGAGAACAGAGAAGCATGTTGCAGGAATAAAAGGCCTATGTGCATGAGGACTATGCCTTGTCCTTGCATTTTAGAAAAATACATATACAATGAAGTATCATGGAAGATGTAGCACGTAGAAGTAGAGGTGTGGATGAACTATCCAGACTGTTTGGCCATAATGTGGAGAGGATAATGGGTCTTCAACACTAAGGATCACATTTGCCATCCACAAGACACAAATATTTTGTATCTATGTGGAACACAGGATGAGGTATAGTGCCGGAACATTGATGTATGTCTCTGTTAACAGAAGGACAGAGGCATGACTCATTTATCTCGTGAAGATGGTAACTGAAAATGTAGTAAAGTGATGGTTTATGGAGAATACAGTGGCACATTAGGTGCTGCCCAGACTGGGAAAATACTACCTGTACTGAAAAACATGAGGTCTGCTAAATAAGAACAAAGTGTGCTATGTGGGATGACCAGTCAGCAAAAGAATCACCAGGTGGTCAAGAGAGAGCTGTATATGCAAGCCTAGTGCAAGGGAAGTAGGAAGAAAATGCTATTGGTTTACCAGTGGTGGGTATATAGTTACTGCCAGCGGCTGGAATGCTAGCTGAAGTAGAAGAAAAGTGGACAACAGATTCAGGACCAAATGTCAGAAGGCAGAGTGAGCCAGAGAAAGCTGTTTCATGGGACAGCAGAGTAGAGGTCATTGTTGATGGACAGGTAAGAGAGAAAAGGAAACATTGTTGGTAAATTGTTACTTGCTGATACTCTTAGAATTATTGCTTGCTAATACTCCCAGTAAATTATTGCTTGCTGGTACTCTCTTGATGAATCTGCTAGTCACCTCTCTTTTATCTGCTTGCTTCAGATCTTCATGTTTCAGGAAGGTGAAAAGATTCCTTTAGATGTGGTATACAGCAAGCTGACAGCATGGTTTTCATTCAACAAAGTTCCAGTACAGAATAAGAGGACTGTGTTGCCAGCTGTGATTTATTTATTTATTTATTCATCTTTGTTTACCAGGAAAGTCTGATTGGGCAGAACCCATTTTCAGTGGAAGCCTGCAGAGAAAAGCTCCATTACAATACATTTATATTAAAAAGTGAATGTCATACAGTTCTCAAAAAAACAAACCTAGTTACAAGACAGGTATATGCAGTAAATTATTTAAATCAATATGTATAAGTCTATACAATTCTGGTAGCTCTAAATTCTTGTAGCAAGTTCATAGGTTGATAGGTAAGAGCTAAGCTAGCTGCCCTTGTGGGCCATGTTAAGCCTAACAGATTTCCCTTTTTATGCTTGAAATAACTTATCCCATTTGGGTATAGATTTGACTTACCCATCCCCTGGTCAATAATTATATACCCCTAATGAGAAAAAATGGGATCATACCATAGATAAATTGAGGTGACCCATGCATGGGATAAAGTCTTTAGGAGCTAACTCTGTTTATTAGTAGTACAGGGGCAATTCTGGGGTAGTTTTTTGTTTTCCATTCATAGATCCAAGTCGCACTTAAATATGGACATGGATGAACTTTGTTTTAAGTGGGTAGGAGTCTGTTCCACTGCAATGGTATCCTCTGCGAGATATACCTGTTCATCAAACCATTCTGTTGATGTTACAGAAGAGGTTTAGATCACTGGACTGAGTATTTTTGGTGCTATATGCCTTGCTGATGTGCAGTAAATCCATCAGTAATGGGTCGGGATATGCCTTGTATGCCAGATCCAGGTCACCTCTTAGCAGTCTGTAAGATACTAAGTACAGTGACAGGGCTTTGAGTTGGTCCATGTAGGACATGCTGTTTAGACTTGTATCCTTTTATTAAGGTATCTCTGTGGGCATTCCAGTTGTTGCATGTGTCTGGACAGATATATGCCAAAGGAAACATTATATTCAATGAGTGGCCTAATGAGGGTTGAGTAAAGGGGTACAATGACATCCCTAGATCCAGACAAAATCTCTTTGTTTATAAGCTTTTCAATATAGAAGGACTTTTGTACAATAATATTCACATGTTGATCAAAAGTTGGGACACTGTCCACATAAGTTCCCAAATCCCGAACAACTGGGCCCACTCTTATGGGCGTATTATCAGTCTGGTAGTTCCCTGGGTGTAGATGACTTCTCAAAGAATATAATAATGCATATTTTTGACATTTAGCTTCACCCCATGATTTGGCATCAGTTATTTATTTTATTTATTGACATTTGTTTTCAGGGAAAGTCTGTCTAGGCCCAGATGCCCCTTTTCAGTGAAGGCCAGGGGAGAAAAGCTTCAAGGTATCATATTTAATGCAATCGATATTTTTAGCAACTCATTTTATAATGTAATTTCAGTGAATACATATCATAACAGTCAGTATAATAAAATTTGTATTGATATTTAAAAACATTACATTTATAAGCCTTGTGTGATGAAGGGAGATACTGCCAGCCCAGCTATCTGGCATTTTGTAAATAATTATATGTCATTTGTGAATATCAACATGATACATATCAGACACTTGTGTTACAACTATATTAGAACTGTATGCCATGTGTATATCAAACTGGTTTGTACAGACATGGGTGTTGAAAAAGGTTTTTGCAAAGTGCTTGAAATGTATCCACAGTGTGCCCTAATGGAATAGAACAGAAATGTACATGCACTATTGCACCTCTTTAAATGTATATATTTTAACAGTGGAAACTGGAACACAGGAGGTTAACTTCAGTCCAGCAAAACCTCAGAAAAATAGTAGAAATTAAATTACTTTATGGCTACACAATAAAATATGATATATTTCAGTTTCAATGCAGCAAGGAGACACAATGTCTAAAACTAAAAAGTTTTCTGTATTGTCTTGGAAGTGTTTTATTGTTTTATGACTTCCAACATTTATCAAAGATCTGAGGAAAAGCCCTTGTCTATGTATTTTTACAGGTGGATGCTATTGCTAAATGCTACCAGCTGTCATCAATGGTTGTTTTGGGCCTGGGGACTAGAAGTCAGATGGTAAGAAATTATGTCATTCTGCAAGCGAGCCCAGCAGTAATATTTGTTATATTAATTTGAAAAGTCTTTTAGTGAGACGGAGCATTCTGTATTCTGTTGTTGACCTGACAACAACTAGAAGATCCATTCACCACATCTACCTTGCTCTGTAAGTAAGGTTCTAGGGAATAATTCTCTTAGATATAGTCAGGAATATAGCAAAACTTAGTTTAGATATTTTTCTTTATATATTTGTGACTATCCAGCAATGTTGTTTTAAATATTTCCTGTGATTTTGAACTCTGATATCACTGTGATTATACTGAGTATTTTCTTGTTCTTTTATTATTTATTATTAAATATATTTAAACCTTTCGTTGTGGCCGATCTTTGTAGAGATATTTATGTTCTGAGAGTACTTGGCCACTCCTAATAGCCTTGCTCTTGGTCAAACTACCATTTGTATTAATAGTAACATTACACAGTAAGATTGGACACCCTCGTTAAGGGCCTTAAAGTAGCTGGTAAGGAGCTGGCAGGTGGCAGTGATAACTACCTTATAGTCTGGGCAAAAGGGACTGTAGCTAGTAAACCTGTGCGTGTGTGTTTGTGTGTGTATAATCAAACCTCTGAGAGTGTGTGTGTGTGTGTGTGTGTGTGTGTGTGTGTGTGTGTGTGTGTGTGTGTGTGTGTGTGTGTGTGTCAGCTACTGGGGGAGGGACACAAAGCACTGGTTGGACAGAGAGGGTGCTGGAGGTCTTGGCTTGTTCACTCAGCTGAGATCTCAGTTCTATAGCTGTGCCAGTGGGGAGTCTTTCTGGGGATCTGGATAAAGATGGAGAAACCAGCCCTGGACTGACTGTGGTCTCTGTGTGCTCTTAAGGGAAATTGCACTAGATGCAGAAAGGTGCATCTGGAAATACTGTGTGTGTACCTTATTATCCTCCCAATGTATGCCCCCCACTAGTGCCAGTGGTGAGGACTGAGGCTCCTTGATTACTGGTCCAGTGGAGGGTCATCACACTTTGTATTGAGACTTTACAGATAGACGAGTGGTAATGTAGGCTGGAGTAATTTATGAAATACAACAGAGTGAGGTATTAGAGGATATAAGAAATTTTGAATAAAAACCTTCCTTCAGGATAGATAAGTTATATGGGGATGCAACGACTGCTCTTGGCTAGCAGTCTTCTGCAAATGTAATCAGCCAGAGCACTTTGATATTGGCTGTTATTCAGAAAAGTAGATGCCAAACAGTAGAGGTCCCAGCACAGAAATGGATTGTTACTATAGAAGGGAGAGCATTGTTATAAAGAAGTTTAGTGTTTTCAAGTTTCAGTACAGAATGGTTTGTAAAGAGTTAAACAAAATATAATGAAGGGTATGTAGGAGGGGAGATAAAATAAAATATAGGAGGATAGTAGTGATGGCACTGAAGTTGGAGAACATGCTACAAGATTAGATCTGTCTTGGGTGTCTGTTTCTAATTGGAGTATCTGGAATGTTTATAACTCATATATATGTATATATATATATATATATATATATATATATATATATATATATATATGCATGAGAGGGGGAGAGTGGTGGATGAAGGCATGTTAGAGAAAGAAAAAGGTGAGCAGTAATATTTAAGAGGGGTGTATTGGTTAAAATGCAGGAGGCAAAGGTGTTAGTGGCGTGTGGATTCAAGGCCAGGAGAGGGAAAAGGGATGGAGAAGAAGAAGTCTGTGTTTTCCCAAGAAGCCTCAGCATGGTGATGAACTTGAGCATGATCAGGACTGGGAAGGTATTGTTTGAGCTGGATTGTATAGCTTGGGAGTTTGTTAGTCATTTCTATGTGTGTAGGGATGGTGTTCCAGAGTTTCAATATATAGCATGAGTATAGTGAATCCCCTAATGAATTATTTGCCTTATTATTATTGTTTAGTAGAAATTTATCACCAAAACAGTGGTCTCTTGTGAGGATATAGGGCAACAGTATATTTTTAATGGATTTTTAATGAGGAAATGAAACACAGGTCTTGCTGTTGGCCAAGAAACACAGTTCTCTGTGTACAGAATGCTGGGTGTTGTAATCAAGGGACCCCTGCCTTTAACAGTTAAGGCAGCTAAAAGACAGAGACTTTGTTTAACTGATTAATCTGTTAATATGGAATAAGAGGAGAATGTATGTGCTGGGGTATGTTTTTGTAAGGCAGGCATCAATTACATAAGAGCTGGCTACATTCAGATATTTTTTCAAATGTGTTGCTAGATAGCAGTTTTGGCAATTGGTTTAGAGTAAATCATTTTTGAAGCTGCTTTTTGGCTAATTCTAATTTTCTGAATTAATATGCACATTGATAGTCACGGTTGGGGCAGTGCTCTTCTAAAACTTATTTGTGCTGGGAGAAAGTAAATGGTGCTTTTTGGCAGTTGGTGAAAGGGCTGGTTGCAATGAAATTTTACTTCTTCGGCATGTATAGGGATAATACATATTTGGAGGACCATGGAAAATTGTTTAGACTGTTTTTGATGCTTGTATAAAAATGGTTTTCTATACTACGTATAATATGAACACACGTTTATAATATATGTATGTGTTTGATTTGCTGGGGTAAGTATAAAAAGGTAATGTAGGATTTTGTGTGATAACCTACTGCTGATAATTTGGAATATTTAAGTGCAGGGACATGTGATGGAAGTTGCTGTGAGTCTATGTCCTGTACTGTATTATACTGAGATAAGGAGTGTCGGTGTCTAGCAAACTTCTGTCATTCAGCAGTTAACAAAAGGGCAAACATCTTATATTTCTTCCATATGAGAATGAGGTTAGGATTCTGGGGGGGTGTACAACACTCATTATTAAGGTCTCATTTCTCTTTCTGTAGTTTGAGTATTAAGAACAAATGAAAAAGACAGTTCTGGGAAGAGGGTTGAAAAGGCATGAGAGGACTTTGATGCATGTAAGAAGAGGGAGTATATGACAGAAGGAGGACTGAGGCAGTTGTGATGGCACTGAGCAGTGTGAGAGCATGGGCACCTAGAGCTGGGGAGTCTGCATTTTGGGAGAGGAGGCATAGAGACAAGAGGGTTTGTTAACTAGGGTGAGTAGAAGCAAGTGAAAGTGGAGTTTTTTTTTCAGTGTAGGTGAGTGAAAGGGGTAGAGTTGAAACTGTAAGGAGACCTTAGTAGCCAAGGGGAATTTGACCAGTGTATTTAATATGGGTTTTACTACAAAGCTTATGACATACAGCAGAGAAGCACTGCCATGTTGTAGACTCTGGGGGTAACATAGCTAGGTCTGGGTGGGGCTGATAGACTGCCAGATTAGGGATGATTGGGGTTGGGGTAAGCTGAAGATCCTGACATGGAGTGCCAGGGGCCTGCAGAATCTTGTGAGGAAGATTGAAAAACAAAACTAAAAAGAAACAATGAGGCCCATGTGACAGTAAATACAATAATGACACCTAAACAGAACTATCAGAATGAGATCTCTGAAGACCAGATTCTAACGAAAAAACTTTAATATTAAGTCTTTCATCTCTTGTAAAACTGAAACATTATCAGAATTATTCTAATTCCACACATATAACACTTATGCAAATGTAAGTCGCTTGCCCACTTCTACCATCCAATCATCTTTTTAGTTATTTCAATGTAAAATACTTCTGAAAGTAATCGAATAATACATATCAGGAAACACTGTTGCATTTAATCCGAGTTAATATTCCATTCCAGTTCCTACTTTTTTAGTATAGATTTAAAATCACCATCTCTGATGCCCAACTAAAGAAATTCCAACACACACACAAAAAAAATTAAATTTCCCAGAAATGTTTACACAGTATACTCATTCTCAGTATACCTTTTTTGATTGCACAGACATATCCATAAATGTACTGGTACAGTTTTCCTATATGCCTGCAAACCTCATTCTGTAGCTTATACGTCACCAGTACCCACGTCTGCTCTATCCTACCATGACCACCTTCTCCACTAGTCCACTTCATAGCTAATGCCACAACACCTCCTTTCACTTCCCCTTTTATACTGTCATTCTACTGACCGGAAATATTTTCTGCCTATAATCCACATTACTTTTCTCCTGACTTTTGGTTCTTGAAACAAAATCAGATGCACTTCCTTTTCCATCATGCTATGACCTGTCTTTCCCTTAATAACTGGATTCCCTATATCCCCATATACCCTGTTGCCACCTTTAAATGCTCTTTCTTATCCCCCTCCTCCTCTTCCCCACTCTCATGTCAGTCTGTACCCCGTCTTTGACCAAGGGTGAAGACTGGTGTGTATGCACTACCAATGATACCCTTCTCAGATTCAAGTTATCAAGTTTGGTCTTATCTGAATATGATATAGCCTTATTTGCTCTCAGTCCCTGCCATTACCATTTTAACAAATTTCCTCTGAAGTTCACCCTTATTTCCAGTCCTTTTCACCTCTGACTTTCTATGTTGTCTTAGCAGTTCCCTACCATTTATGCAGCTCTATGCATGCCCCTACCTTTGTTATCATCTAGATAAACACAGTTCCAAACACTATAGCTCTGCCTAACATCTCTATCCCTGGAACCTCACACTGTCCTATTGTTTCCTGCTTTTGCCTTCCTTAAACCATATGAAAAAGTCCATCCTTTTCCTCTTCCCAGCTCTCCCAGTACACCTTAAGCTCATTTTATCTTGCCTTTCCTTCTACCTGGTTTCCTTCTTGTTGACTACTCTCCCTTGCATTTTTCTTCCAGTTTTGTTACCTTATTCTTCTCCAAACAGTTGGATTGTGTAGTGTTGTTGTGCTATATTTAAGGTAGTGCAATTCAAATAAACCTAGTTTGCTGCATTTTGTTTTATTGACGTTTTCCTTGATCGTGTTTTTGTATAATATTTAGAGGATGAATATATTATAATTAACACGTGGTAGTAGATTTTTCCATTTTTGTTTCATTTTCTTCACTGTGTGAATATTTTTTTTCTCTTCGATTTGTTCTTTTATTTGTTCATTTACTAAGAATTTCTATTTATTATAAAAGTGTTAAAAATTAAATGTAGAGATTTTTTAAATCTTAGGATTGCTTGTCGGGTGTGGATTTCCAGATGGCTTTTTTCCTATATATTTTTTTGTATTCTCTATTTATGGATTTTTACATTTTTTATTATAGTGAATGTATTTTTAGTGGATTCCATTAAATGTCATGCACCTGTAAATAGTATTATCTATATAGCAATACCAAAGTCCACACCTAGTCTTCTGAGAACTGACCTTCCCAGCAACGGCCAATATTATGTGCAAAACTAAAATCAGACCTACAACAGCTACAGTGCTTTTACTTGGCCTGACATTACTAATTGAAATGTGATCTACCAAAGATGCACACCAGCCCTAATTTTACATTTTGAAATTAGCTTATTCAGACTTCATAAATCGTGAATGTGGTAAACTGCACTGCCATCCATCATGCTACATGCCTGCTTTTCTATTAACAAAGGAAGTAATTTTACTCCCAGAGAGATTGCAAAGAGACAAAACATTTGTAAGCTGAAACAAATTAAAACTCTTTTAGACAATGTCACTGAAAATGGAAGACATGTTAAACACTTCTATCTATCCCAGTCCTTGTGATATTCAAGGTATAGCACAGTGTCAGGCAGTTAATTGTATTTTATAGAGATAGGCTTGAGTTATGCTCCTACCATTGTACTCTAGAAATGCCTTATCATACCACATGGGTTGCAAATAGCTCTCTGGTCCTCCTTAACCCCAGCCAAGTGGTGAGTTATGTTTACTACTCCATTCCATTTATTCCAGCATCAATGCATCAGGCAAACAACACTGCCCCATTCTACATGAAAATCAGGAAAATATCCCCATAAAGTACACAGCTATTTACTCCATGCCGTGGCACCCTACACACTGACCTTTCACAGAAAAAATATCCCCATACTGTACACAACTATTTACTCCATGCTGTGGCACTCTAGCACACTGACCTTTCACAGAAAAAATATCCCCATACTGTACACAACTATTTACTCCATGCCGTGGCACCCTAACACATTGACCTTTCACAGAAAAATTATCCCCATACTGTACACAACTACTCACTCCATGCCTTGGCACCCTACACACTGACCTTTCACAGAAAAAATATCCCCATACTGTACACAACTACTCACTCCATGCCGTGGCACCCTACACACTGACCTTTCACAGAAAAAATATCCCCATACTGTACACAACTACTCACTCCATGCCTTGGCACCCTACACACTGACCTTTCACAGAAAAAAATATCCCCATACTGTACACAACTACTCACTCCATGCCTTGGCACCCTACACACTGACCTTTCACAGAAAAAATATCCCCATACTGTACACAACTACTCACTCCATGCTGTGGCACCCTAACACATTGACCTTTCAAAGAAAAAATATCCCCATACTGTACACAACTATTTACTCCATGCCGTGGCACCCTAACACATTGACCTTTCACAGAAAAAATATCCCCATACTGTACACAACTATTTACTCCATGCTGTGGCACCCTAACACATTGACCTTTCACAGAAAAAATATCCCCATACTGTACACAACTACTCACTCCATGCAGTGGCACCCTAACACACTGACATTTCACAGAAAAAATATCCCCATACTTTACACAAATATTTATTCCATGCCGTGGCACCCTAACACACTGACCTTTCACAGAAAAAATATCCCCATACTGTACACAACTATTTACTCCATGCCTTGGCATCCTAGCACATTGAGCTTTCACAGAAATCTGCTGCATTAATACTACACATTGCATTTAACTTTAACTGGCCATCCTAAGCACTTAATGTCATTATGAAAGTCTTTGACCTTCAACGTCCTTATGGTTCATGCCCCTGTGTACTTCACAAGACTGCATCGTATAAATATCAGGCCCACATTTGTACTGCATAGAGCATAATAATTAAATTTAAGGACTCTGGTCAATTTCATTAACAGATTGCTTGTTGATGTGATTCCGATTGAGTTTAGTCTACTGACAGTGCCAATTTTGTCAACAGTTCAGCAAATATAGACAGCAACATCTCATTTGGAACATGGACTTCCCAACACGAAATAAGCAGCAAAAATAAGTGGTTATGAGAGGAAAAGCTCTGCTTCACCCTACACATGTAGGACTCCACCCCGTGGCATTTAATGCTTATGTTCCCCATACCTCTGACAGTTATATATAGCATCTTCAAGATCACATTATCATAAAACAACAACTTAATTCTTTCAGCACCTCTGATACTGCCTCTTCATGTAAATTTTACTAGTAAATGCCTGCCATAAATCCACATCTGTGTCTCTTTCTCTCCATGGTGCACACTGTTGCCCCAGGTTATCCATTTTCATCTCACATGGACCATACAGTTCATCATTCACCTGCCTCATTCTCCCTCTGATACCCACATGCTTCTTTGCTGCTATTGCTTCCCATGAGCCCTACCATTAGTGTAATTTGTTAACCATTGTCATTTTTCACAGGGTTGCTTGGTTGGGATATAATGCCTGTCAGTGCCTATTGACACAGGCATCCACAATTTCAACCACCTTTTCTGCCTATGGGAACTCTCTCTGCGTGGCAGCGCCTGTGCTTCACACAGATGCCATGCTTCTTCTGGCAAAGAAAGTATTTACCTACTGCCCAGCCACATGATAGCCACACAGACCCCAGCCCCAGACTGTCCTAAATGTCTTCTGATTAGGACACAGTCTGGTGCAGGTCCAGTGAATAATCCTCATAGTCGTTATTCTGTGTCAGTTCAAAGTACAGATCCCTTTATGCTCAATTATTTGCCATCAGCCAATCCTTGAGCTAGAAATGGAGTAGCTTCGTTATTTCCTGATGAGACTGTTTTCCTTGTGGGTCCAGGTTCCAATTTGATGAGCTGTAAGTAAAATAACCTCTCTTCCTCTTGGCCTTCTAAGAAGCTTGTTAAATTCTTCTTCAGCATGTATTTTATATCCTTGCCATCAGCAGATTTCAGCAGACTAATTAGTCACAGTTTTTAGTTGTGGGAACTGTTCTCTAAGCCCCAACTCTTCCTATTTTAGCTACAAAACTTTACTTTGCAACTCCCTCATTAGGTCTTGTTTTACCTTTTCAGATTTATCCACTACACTTTGGAAGTGCTGTATCCTCTCCACTATGTTTTCTAGTTCTGCAGGATTTCTGGATGATGCAGCTATGTTCTGTATAAGGCCCACCATCTTGAGCACAAAGCTGCTTAACACCTGTAAAATGAAACCAGTCTTTCCATTCACTGACCCATCTGTGCATCCCAAAGTACTTCTTATCTTTAACATACTGCATTGTTATATTGGGAAAAATTCTTATTTCAGCCCACATTCCTCTGTGACCAGCTTCAAGTTACAGAGTTCAGTCTGATTGCAGCCATCTACTTTGGGCTCATGAATGTCCCCTACTTGTTTACACCTATATGATATGCTCTAAATGACTGCCAGTATAGTTTGCTGGGTAAGGTGGCAGTCTGCAGATAAGCTGATTCATGCATTTCAAGGATTTTATACCTACAACATTCACTTACAGTGTCCAGTTTTGATGATGTCACTTTAACGGGACAAAAACTCCTGTGACACAGTTGAAAACAATCTTGTTATTTCTCTGTTCATAGAAAATGGTCTGGAGATTAGTGTGAAGGATTAAGGTGCTGCTAACAAGGTACTTCATGTAGTCCAGAATACAGGGTTTAATTCTTTTTACCTCAATTGGCTTACTAGTTTGACTCTGAGCAAATCACTTAACTCACCATTGACCCCCTGAAAGGGAATTCTTTTGTCCAGTGGGCTTACCTGGTTTACAAATGAATAAAAAGGTTGGTCTCTTTTATGGTACATTAACAAGATGGCACATCAAATTAAATTACTAAGTAAGACTTTTTAAGACAGAGAAATAGAATTAATGGGACTAACAGGCCAAAGCAGGCTTTCACGAATAGAGGAAGTTTGATTAAAAGCACATACTACAGACCTACTTACAGGTTTTATCCATACTAACCTTTATTTTTGAGGTTTAGGTCTTGCCCTTTCACCCCAGTTGACCTCTGATCATGACCTCATAACTTCTAGAACCTCACCAAAAATCTCATAAGCTTGGCACCTATTTTCTTCCCCCTTTTCCTGCCACATTGCTTCATCTCACCTTCTTTCACTAACCCCTCTGTCACTCATCCCTGAGGTATGCCACCTTCCCCCATCCTTCTCTACCTCATAACCTCTAGAACCTCACCAAAAATCTCATAAGCTTGGCACCTATTTTCTTCCCCCTTTTCCTGCCACATTGCTTCACCTCACCTTCTTTCACTAACCCCTCTGTCACTCTTCCCTGAGATATGCCACCTTCCCCCATCCTTCTCTACCCTGTCTTTCCTGCATACCCTGCATATTAGAACTATAATGTTCCATGTTATTTTGTGATTCACCAATGTCTCTAGTATCCCAAAATGTGCCAGCTTTACTGTAGTTTAGTCATCTTCCTTCTTAGGCTTCTAGATTTCATTGTCATCTTCGTGAATCTTCCTGAATCTAGTCTTTGACTTGTACCTTTTCTGTTCTCCTGTCACCTTCATCCTTCCATTTTTGTCTTCTAGGATGCTCCTGTGATCTGGCATTTTCTGTCCTTTTCTTCTGCTATTTTTATTATATTTTATGCAATTTGTGTTGCCTCCCTATTCCTCGTCTGTTTATTGTTTCTAGTCTAGTCTCCATACCTTGCTAATATACGCATGAGTGGGTTTGTGGTATGCTGGTAAAATTACTTTACAATTTAAACTTGTCACAATAGTAAACTTAGTGTGCTGATAGGATAATGGCTTGTGATCTGCTTCATTGCAGTCTTGCTGTGTCTATGAAGTGGTTATGGTAAGATAGATTATAATAGCCTGGTATGATTTCAGTTTTAGTATGTCAGCAATTCTTGAGAGAGGCAGCTTCTGCATATGCTGTATTAGCTGGAGTGATGGCTGATTATTACCAATGCACTTTTTTTTGATGGACTAAGGATGAGAGCTGATATATTACTTAGATTCATAGGTTCATAGCCAAGTATTAGACTTCCTGCATTTTTGAGCCATTTTAAGCCTAGCCAGTTTCCCTTTTTTTGTGAAATAATCTATCCCAATTTGGTTATGGATTGGCCTTACATATTCCATGGTAGATAATTATATATTACCCCTAATAAGAATATCTGGGATCATAACATAGATAGACTATCTGAGGGGGAACCATGATGGGATAAAGCATTTAGGAGCTGCCTCTGTCCATTGACATGGACAGAGTCCAGTCCTGGGGTAAATTTTCTGTTTCCCATCCATAGATTTAAGTTGCATTTGAAAATGCACAGAGATGAATGTTATTTTATATGAACAGAGTGTCTGTTCCACAGCAAAAGTATTCTCTGCGTAATATACCTGTCCCTCCCATCTGCTCTATTGATGTTGCAGAAGAGGTTTAGATACCTGGACTAAGTATTTCTGATGCCATTTGACTTGTTGATGTGCAGTAAATTCATCAGTAATGGGCAGGAGGATGCCTTGCATGTCAGTCACAGGCCACCATTTTGCAATCTGTAGAATACCGAGTATAGTGATAGGGCTTTGAGTCAGTCCATGTCGGACATGTTGTTTAGGCCTTGTATCCTTTTAGTAAGGTATCTCTGTGGGTGTTCCAATTGTTGCATGTGTCTGGACAGATACTGTACATGTCAAAGGGAACATTATATTCAATGACTAGCCTAATGAGGGCTGAGTAAAGATTTTTGTCAGTGTTTTTCATGGTTTTACCACTGAAAATTTAATATGCATACTTCTGAATGTCAAACACTTCCTGTATTCCATTGAGTATAGCACAGCTAGCTAATCAAATGTCACTATCTACTCCTTAGCAAAAAAAAAAAAAAAAAAACATGGCAAAAGAGCAATCCAGTTAAAGGGGCTGTGTACCTAAATAATAAAGGCAATGCTGAATACATAAATGTATTCATACAGCAACAATTATTAATGTTACTTCACACAGCTGTACTGTCTACATGTATATTCAAGTATAAAAAACATACAATAAGGCTAGTCCCTCTTTCTCTCTGATGCAAATCATTGTTCATATTCTTAGGAAACAAATTTTTTTGATATCCTAATAAAGCATCTTGCCTAGACTTAAATATGGGCATTTCATATTCAAAATGACTAGTCAGGCCAAATTTATAACAAGCTTGGGCTGTCTGTGATTTAAAATTATTACACTCTCCTGGCCCTGAAATAATAAATTAGGTAGATATTTTATATTTAATTATTTGCCCCTGGGAGTTCCACACCTGTTCTCTGGCCTCATGACCATGAACCCAAGATATCAGATATTTATTCTATAAAGTGAGTCATGAAATCACAAGTGCAAGACAAGCAATATATAAAGTAAAAGGTATTCAAAGTTTTATTATAGAATTATACTGCAATAGTGCACATCTGTAACAAAGTCATGAGATTTCCTCCCCTCTACAAAATCTTTACAAGTTCCTATGTCTTTGCAACCCTGTTAGCATTCTTAACGATACTCCAATGCAGAACACATTTCATACTCATTGCATATGCAGTGGAGAAAAGAAAATCCGGAGAAGTCTGCAATAGGTCTTTTCCAACCGTATACTTGTTAGGAGGGAAAATTAAATATGCATACTTGTGAATGTCAAGCACTTCCTGTACTCCATTGAGTATAGCACAGATAGCCAATCAAATGTCACTATCTACTCCTTAGCAAAAAAAAAAAAAAAAAATGGCAAAAGAGCAACGTTACTTATTTTTTGCCCACTTTTGTTCTATATCTGTCTTCCAGCTGAATTTCTTTATGCTTCATGCCAAAATCCAGCTTCTCTTTCCAGGCCTTAGGATAATGATAAAAAAATGGGGAATCAACAAAGAGAACAAAAATAAACCCTTTGCCGTCATTTAAAGGAGGGGAACTTAGTAAGAAATATATTTAAAGCACTCCAGAGAAGGCATTATGGACCTACTAGTGGTATGGAAAATAGTTCTGATTTCCAAAGGAAACAGAATGTTAAAAACCAAATGGTAAACACAGTCACATTTATTTGCTGTCCTCAGAACATTTATCAAAGAATTTAAACTGTAAACAACCTAATGAATAATGAAGCAAAGCAGCCAATAAATACTGACAATCACTGCACTGAGATGCATAATAAACAACTGTTCATTAGCAGACAGGCTATAGCCAAAAGTTCAAAAACACTACTGAACTCATTTTTATTAATTTAATTTTGTATAGCATTAGGTATAACAACACACATATGTAGATTGTTTTCTCAGTATAGTAATGCCACACAGGATAGACAGCACGTGATTAAGGAAAGCCTGCAGCATGCAAAACCCTTTACTAATAGATACTAAAATAAACCACCCCAAAAGCGACTTTGAGCACTTTGATAACTTATGAAAACTGCCAGTAGTAACAAATGTCATTATTGTCCTGGTATGCCTCATACTGTCATTACTCTGTAATTCCAAAGATTGATTATAAGGATATTTTCATCTTTTTTAATGCCTGCATACAAGATGGGAGCTCAAAATGGGCCATGATCTTTTCTTCTCCTCAACTAACGACGATGCACCTTCAAATAACAAAAAATAAGTACAAATCACTTTGTCATGCATTCTGACCAAACGTGTGCTGCTATACACAAGTTAATCTCCTTTAGTCAACAGCTTTAATCATTCATAGATTTGTTTATACCCAGAACTTTTTTTCATGTTCTAAGTGACTCTAATTTCCTAAGAGATCTCTGCTAACAGCAAAATAAATATGGCCTCTTCTCTAAATGCATTTCCCACATAACTCTTCTAAAGCACAATTTCTGTTAAGTACTTTTTAATATATCCTGTTTGAAAATGCACCAAATGCTGGAAAAGAGCATGTCTGGTCACCTTCAAGCAAAGAAATACTGTGTAAACTGTCATGTTTTGGTTGTTTCTTATCCTGAGATCAATGTTATATTTCTAAGATAATTAATAATGAGAAGAATATTGCCTGTAAAGCAATTAATCAGTCATTTGGTTGTACCTATACAAACGAGATTGCCTACATTAGTTACCATATGCTTGATATACCATTAATTTAAAATAAACTACTGGCTGTCCTGCTGGCATAGAGATAAGGTGATGATCGGTTCTGCCAGGGTTTGTAGACAGAGTTAGTCTGCCAAATAGTTGTTTGGGGTGGAAAACTTCTTTGACATTTTAGAAAGTGTAAATGGAAATGTTCATGTGTTATTAATCTTAGTGAATGCCATGTTTCATGAAAAAAATAAACAAGAATAAGGCAAAAGGCCACAGCTTACAGTGGTGGATGGATCATGTGAAAAATGTCATACAGAGAAAGAGAAAGAGTGGAGAGTGGACCAAAAAGGGTACTATTCAAGCAGAATTGTAGGTGTAGTGCCTTGTCTTTTGTCAATTAATTAAAAATATCATCACTTGGAACTACCAAAATTGTTAGAAAACTTCAGTAAGCTATGATTCTTAGACTGCCACAAGTGGAGTGTGCTTTGTTGCTGTGGCAGTATACACAGAATGTATTGACTTGCTTTGTGTAACAGATATTAAAGGCATATTGCTTAATGAATAGGGGGAATGTGAAATGTGAAAAAAAGATAAAAAAAAGAGGAGGCAGAAAAGGGAAGGAAAAACGTGGAACATAATGCAATATGATGTTATGAGACTTGAAAACAAAATGAGTTAGTAATATGCTATACTTAGAGAACACAGCTTCAACAGTGAAGGTCTAGCAGGGGGTTAGATTTGGCATAATGGTTTAGGTCTTCACCTCATAAACACAAGGTACAGAGTTTGATTCTGACTTTGGGTTATTGGCTAGGCCTAGAATGGCTCTTCTGGGAAGTTAGCCTAATATTCACCTATGAACCTATAAATGTTAGCTACATTGAATAGGTGCTAGAATATGGTGATGCCAGTAATCTGGGTGCATAAAAACGGTATACAATGAGCAAAGATAGCAGTGATGTAGAAATGTATGCTACAGACTAGAGAAAATGCACACTAGAAGAAACTGAGGTTTTTGAGAGACACGCACATTCTCTCACACACACACACACAAGGAAAGTCTTGTCCTGAGCTGTGATGTCAGAAAGCAGGAAAAACATAAGAACATGAATGGGGTAAGGGTATGGCCAAAGTTAAAAGCTAGGTTAAATGCCCTCACAGTTAAGGTAGAGGAAGGGGGAGATCTGAAGTTTGGAGTTAGCAAACATCCTTCCTTATTGCACTTAACGTTCTCCTTCTCTTGCGACTGCAACTATGGTCTTTCATCTTTCTTGAGAGAGATAAGGAGCAGAGGCTGGATTAGCTACACTAAGAGCAGCAGCTTGGTTAGCCACACCCACTTATACAATAACTAGTTGTTGTGTTGTCCACATTCACTGAGTTTTTAATACAAATGTCTGAAGATAAACAGGCAGAGTTATGAAGAAAGTGTAAGACTGACAAACACAAACTCACTTTCAAGTATTCAAATCTGCACTGAAGTGATTTTGCTTTTCATAACAGATATCCATAAGAATATTAGGGACTAAGAAAATCTGAAGTGCCAAAGTAATTAGAAGGAATCCAAAGAGACACGCTGTCTGTCGCTCTCTCTCTCCTTCACACACACACACACACACACACACACACACACACACACACACACACACACACACACACACACACATACACACATCAAAAGACAGTGTTACATTCAAGGAGATGCAAAAGTACAAGACAGCCTTTTTGATACTATGAAATGTGCATGAACATCACTGAATTTGAAATTGCTTATTATCAAGATTTGGCTGACAAAAAGTTTAATTCACTGAGAAGTGAGTTTGAGGCAGAATATTGTATTGATCTCATAGCCTGCTGAATATGATTTTTTTATTTTAATGCCAGTTTTATTCCTGTCATAAAAAGCATAATCCAGATAAATATATATATAACTTTCTGTTCCATTTCATCTCAAATTTTAAAATATTTACTAATTATTCTTTTAACAGAATGTCTGTTATTTCAACAGCGCAGTATTGCTTCAAGGCAAGTCTGCATTTCCTTTAGGTGCATTTCATCTTGTTTCCAACCATTTTAGTACTTTATAATATAGCCTTATTTGTATGCATCATTTCCTTATTCCCTGGGAATTCAGCGGTAGCGTTGTTACCTCACAGCAAGAGGTTCTCCCATCCGATTCTCGGCGTGGCTTGGGAGTGCCTTCTGTGTGGAGTCTGCATGTCCTCCTCGTGGTTGGGTAGCATTCGAAAGACATGCGTGCGTAAATGGGCATGCCTTCGTTGAAGGTTGGGCGTCGAGCTGGCACCTCGGCATTTCGTAAAAAAATCTACTGCCAATCATTAGCTGACCGGAGTTCCACTGTGGTGACCCCTTACCGGGAAAAGCAGAAAGACAAGCAACAAACAACTGAAGAGATGTCACTGAGCCGGTTCCAGTAATCCAAGGTTTGATTTCCTCAGTTTACTGTGTATTCCCTCAGTTTACTGAGAAAGTCACATAACCAGACAGTGCTCTGGGGCAATCATGAAATTAGGCTAGGTTCCTCAATGTTCTAGAGGGCTGCATGCCTAGTAACTGAAAATGAACTGCACCCTATGAACTGTCTAAGCAAGAAAACAATGAAAGCTGGATATCACCATACCTAATTAAGCCTTCAAATGGGCCTCTTGACTTCATCTTTAAAAGACTATCACACTTACTTCTGTTTGCTATCTTAATATCTCACCTACTCAGTTGTGGTACTTTATTCACACTTCCCTTAAATACTATCTCTCAGCTAAAAAGACAAACTTTACCTATGTGCCTTAAACATGCTAATCAGCAATGCCCCCCCCCCCCATTTTAACACTCCTATTTTCCTACTACTTCACCTTATGTTATTGTTCTAGGGGACTACTTACAAGTGCTTTTTGATTTCCACCACTATCAGTCACTCTATCTTGCTATCTATCTATCTGCTACCTATCTGTCTCTCTATTTCTCTATTGATCCACTTAGCTAGCTATCTGTTTTGCTGTCTGTTTGGATTTGTTTGCTGGAAAATTTTGAGAGGACATAAAAATTTTCATTAGAGGTCCATGGAAAAACATTCCAAAGAGGGCAAACACAAACATTAAGAACGCAAACAGGCATTCTGCTAAGAACATTTAAAGAAACACATATATCTAATTATCCTGACAGTATATCCAGATAAAGATGTGATAAAAAAATCATTTGTCTATATTTTGCATAGAAAGTTTGTTTATTATTAGCCTTCTCATGATATCAAATGATTATTACCATCCTTGGAAAGTTATCACAGGTCTATTATTGTCTTTAGTATGTCATCATTTCTGCTAAAATCCTCTAAACCCACAAAAACTTATCCTGAACTTTACACACTACACACACAAAGCACAAACAGACTTGTACGCCCCAAACAGGTAAGCATTTGAAATATTTGGACCTGCTAGAACGAGTCCTAAAAAACAAAGACTGAATAGCTGAAAGAATGGACTTACATATACTGAAATGCCATTTCACAGAATTATCCTTTTTTTACGAGGTGAAGGAATCGTGGACTTGATACACACACACACACACACACACACACACACACACACACACACACACATATATATATGAGAGATTTTCAAGATTTTCTGTTTTCCTGTGTTTTCGGTCTTTTTTTGGTTTGTTGGCAGTTGGCATTTCAATTGCCAACATTTCAATAGGGAGCAGCTAAAATAAAATCCTAAACTAATATTTATCCTTACAAAAAAAGAATACAAAATAAATATATGTATATATATATATATATATATATATATATATATATATATATATACATATATATATATATAAATTGCATCTCCCATTCACTTCAGTATATATATATATATATATATATATATATATATAGATATATATATATAAACAAAGCTACAGTCATTGCACTCAAAATAAGCACACACACAGTCACAGACAGACAGACAGACACAGATGCAAATTATATAACATTATGAAATGTGGTTTTCCAGTCATTGTGATGTACAAGTTATATAACATTATGAAATGCAGTACTCCAGGCATTGTGATGCACAAGTTATATAAGGTTATGAAATGCAATATTCCAGTCACTGTGATGTACAAGTTATATAACATTATGAAATGCATATTCCAGTCATTATAACGTACAAGTTATATAAGGTTATGAAATGCAGTATTGCAGTCATTGTGACGTACAAGTTATATAACATTATGAAATGCAGTATTCCAGTCATTGTGATGTACAAGTTATATAACATTATGAAATGTACTATTGTATTCACTATGACACACAAGTTATATAACATTATGAAATGCATATTCCAGTCATTATGACATACAAGTTATATAAGGTTATGAAATGCAGTATTCCAGTCATTGTGACGTACAAGTTATATAACGTTATGAAATGCAGTACTCCAGTCATTGTGACGTACACGTTATATAACATTATGAAATGTACTATTGTATTCACGGTGACACACAAGTTATATAACATTATGAAATGCATATTCCAGTCATTATGACGTACAAGTTATATAAGGTTATGAAATGCACTATTCCAGTCATTGTGACGTACAAGTTATATAACATTATGAAATGCAGTATTCCAGTCATTGTGACGTACAAGTTATATAACATTATGAAATGCAGTATTCCAGTCATTGTGATGTACAAGTTATATAACATTATGAAATGCATATTCCAGTCATTATGACGTACAAGTTATATAAGGTTATGAAATGCAGTATTCCAGTCATTGTGACGTATAAGTTATATAACATTATGAAATGCATATTCCAGTCATTATGATGTACAAGTTATATAAGGTTATGAAATGCAGTATTCCAGTCATTGTGACACACAAGTTATATAACATTATGAAATGCAGTATTCCAGTCATTGTGATGTACAAGTTATATAATGTTATGAAATGCAGTATTCCAGTCATTGTGATGTACAAGTTATATAACGTTATGAAATGCAGTATTCTAGTCATTGCAACATACAAGTTATATAATGTTATGAAATGCATATTCCAGTCATTGTGACTGTGACGATTGGGGAGAGATGGGCGAAGGCTGCCAGCCTAGTCAAATAGAATTTGATACATAATTCTATCAACTGTATAAATAAATGTAAAATACAGGCTTGTGTTTTGAAATCTAAGAAAACACTGTAAAATGGGAACTTCAAGATTGTTGCAACATTGCCATCTGCTGTAAGGAAAACCAAGCCAAGTATTTCAAATGTGTCTTTTTAAGTTGAAAAGATCTTATGAATCTCTTTAATGTTTTACAAGTTGGTTCTAGTGTGTCTGGATGAAGGTTTCATGCCCATTGTTTTAAGGCTAAAGTTTATGACCAGAATTTAGATGTGGAAGGTGCTTTATTGCTCTAGTTTCTGTTAGTATATACATGCAAAATGTCTTCTATTATTGTAAGTTTCTGTGCAGGTGTCATACCTCTCAACCTGGAAACATCAAAAATCTGGACAAGGCCCATGAAAAATAGGTACAAATCTGTACGCTGATTAACATCTAATTTGCGTACATAATTATGTAACCCCACCCACTCCAATGGAATTGTGGGATACCAACTTTCGAACGCAAACTGAAGAACAGGCAACCAAAACATGGCACCAGAGTCTCCCTGCAGCCATTCCAATGTCCCGTTACCTGGCTATTTCGCCCCATTTACCATAAACACTAATGTATGCATACTGCTTTACTTCTACAATGATTTGGATTTTATTTTTACATTTTACAGCACAACAATGCAGAAACACTAAAAGACATCATCTGGTAAATAAAGCAATACTGTCTCACAATGAAAATAGGCTTGACATTAAAACTTCTTTGCCCTTGAAACTCACATTCATTGAAACAGCATTGAAACCCACACCACATCCAAAGAAAATGCATGTGGCCAGTGGTGGATAAAGATTACCTTTGGGCTGTTTTCAAATCATTAGCCCCTTGCACACAAAACAAGAAACATACATGTGTTCTTTTCTTTATACACCTTCCTGACTTTATTAAATTATATTCCTTGTATAATACAACACACATTAGAGTGCATTTTAAATTTATTGTTTGAACATTTTACCAGTAATCTGTACTGTAGGCAATGAAACAAAACACATGAACCAATAATGACAAAACTGCTCAATTCAGAACTTTTCCATCATAAAAGTCTGCTTCCACACCCACACTATAAATAGAATGACAGTAGTGTAAGCCATAGGCATCTTGCACAGCATCTCGCACTTATTTTCAATTTCATTTTTTTTGGGGGGGAGGGTGACAAAAGGTCAAAAACCAGGGACACATTTTAAACATTGCTTGTATAATTTTGTAAAGCTGCTAGAATAAAATGTTGTGTTACCATCATGCATTTCACTGGCAGGTTTTGAACCCAGGACTCTATGCACTACAGTCAGAACAACATACCACTATGCCAAATCAGCAGCTGCCTGAAAAATAGGAAGACTGAAGCTTAATAGCCTTCATTTAGTGAATTCATTTCTCACTTCTCAACATAGCTCTTAACCTCAACACAAAAAACATGGACAAACAACAAAGCCAATAATAGGGGAATACAAATTCAGTTCTCACTTCTCACTCACTATATCTCTGAACTGTTAGCACACAAACAATAACGGGGGAATACAAATTGTGTGCTCACTTCTTATCATAGCTCTAAACTCTTAGCACAAAAAAAATGTTCTTACTTCTCATCATAGCTCTCTCAACTCTTAGTACAAAAAAAAATCTGGACAAAGCTCAGAGCATAACTTTCAACTGTTAGCAGAAAAAAATGTTCTCACTTCACATCATAGCTCTCCACTCACTCAGAAATGGTGGTGGCTAGGGATAGTAGGCTCTTTTTAACCTGTACCAAAGGTACAGGGTTTGAGCCTGAATACCTCTAGCCACCAAGTGTATTATATGGGGGTGGGGGCATTTTCACACACACATGCACGCACACACACCTCTTACCCTGAGAAACGAGTGGTTCCTTACCCTGAGTAGTTCACATTCCTCTGTTGTTGCTGCCATTAATCCCTGCTCGCAAACTCTGCCCTGAGTAGTTCCCGGCTCGGCGAACTGCTGTTTCAGCTTCCCGGCCTGCACATAAGTTCCTCTGCTGTTCTGTTCCCCATTCTCACCGTTTCAGCGCTGCTCACAAGTTCCTCTGCTATTCCCCATTCCCGCCAGCTTGCAATTCAATTCAGCCAGCCGGAAACAATGATGTGAGCTCCTTGAGCTCAATTCTGACTGGCTGGTAGCCTGACGGAAGCTGACGTCATTGCACACGTGATGACATCAGCTCCAACAGCGCAAAAATTTAAAGAAAAGCAAAAAAAATCGGAAATGAAAGGGTGCCACTTGGGAATCGTGGCACCCCTTCATTTGGACCCCAAAACTCAGTAAAAACCGAGTAATTCAGAACGGTTGGGAGGTCTGGTTGGCAGACTTTAAAAATTCCCTGATGACTACTCTGTCAGAAATACTGGGTGAGCAAATTGGTGTAACTACGGAAATTATTTTTTTGAGTTGTGGTACAGAATCAGAATTGTCTAGACATAGTAAGGCCTTGTTGATTTTAATTCTGGTGGCTGCCAAAAAAGCAGTTACTAGAAAATGGAAATCAAAGTCTAAACCGACTGTACAAGAAGAAGTAAACATAGTAATAGAGATAAAACAACTGGAAGTGGGATCTTTAGCATTGGGTAGGAGCAAATTATGTAGAAAAAATTGGAAATGTAGGAACAATACAAGCAGAATAATGTTTTGGAGGTGGAATGAGGTTTAAGGGAAACAGGAAGTGAATAAACTATGTAATGTTAAGACTACAATGACTGTTTAGAAGATTGTATGTAATATATAAAGTTTGCAACTGAAAATATGTCAATATGGCTTACTTTCATTTGATAAATGTATGGCTTCCTATGTCATAAGTGATAATTCAATAAAGTTGATCTTTCTCGTTAAAAAAAGACTGTCTCTGCATGATAAATATCCTTTTTTAACTCTCCAAATGTAACTTCTCATATTATTCCTTCCAAAATCCATTCTACATAGAACGCTGCTGAATCCATATAAAATACAACTGCTTTTTAACTACATCTTATCTTGCCAACTTGAAATTAAATTAATGTCTACATCCCATACAGAGCCTCATACAACAGCTATACATTTCTCTCAATCTGATTAAGAGGTAACACACAGATAAAAGGTGGTGACAGAAAAAGCAGCACACTGAAATAAGCAAACACACAAGTTGCTTATGAAATGACAACCACTTTAGCACCGTTGAAATCTATATCTGTATTTGGCAAACACCCATTAAATAATAAACATTCTTTTACAAAAATGGGTCTCAGGTGGGCAACTGAGGAAAGACCAGTCCTGGTTTGTAAATGTTAACATATGTACACATGCATGGGTGCAATGATTCTCAACATGTTATTATTACATTTGCAAACATTTTACTAACATCTGTACCACAGGCAAAAATAACTTCAGCAAATCAGAAAGACAAATGAACAAAGTAGCCCCCTCATGCTCTCATCTTCTACACTCATATCATACCTCTCAACCTGCAAGCGTTAGAAATCTGGACAAAGCCAAAAAAAAATGTGGGGGACAAAGGCCCACAAATAGGAACAATCCTTAAATATCACTCTTACAAAGATGATATATGAAAAGCTTTTGCATTAGTATGCATTTTTGGAATGACAAGAAGTTTGAAACTCAAATGTCTGTTATTTAGTGACATCAATCCACAATGATTTCCCAGAAAACGACAATAAGGGACACACTAAAAATATGAAGCAAAAATCTGGAAAATTCTGAGAAAATATGGACAGTTGAGCGGTATGACTCATGTTCACAAATTCTTCCACAAAAGTTAAATGTACTTTCGGTTGTGTACAGAGTCTAAAACCTTTGAAGAATTCAACAAAGGCTTCACTGAGTCAAAATAAGGAAGCATTTCTCGTAATGCTAGATGAGACACACTGTCAGATGATTCTGTGTGAGCCAGTAAAATGAATAACTCTGTATGGTCTGATACTTCAAAGGAAGCAAACGAAAGGACCACAAGCAAATTAAAGACAGTGACTTATTGCTATATCTCAGGGGCAGTAAAATCTGGGCTTAGCCAGCTTAAAGCCTTTAGTTTAAACAAAAAAAAAGGCTCAATATGCTAGTAATTCACAGCACCGTGCTGTGAGAAATATATATTTCAAAGTCAGGACTTTTATTTTTTCAGTGTACCTCGGTTTTTCATCCATATGGCTTCTCCTTCCTGATGATTATACAACCACAAGATACCACACCACACACACACACACACACACACACACACACACACACACACACACACACACACACACACACACACTCATATAAAAGCCCATAACACTAATGAGCAGGTGAATTTGGCAAAGTACCTCATCAGACATAATTCATAATGCTCGCTGAGCTGTCCCTTGTTCCTGCTTGTACTTGGCATATTCTGTTTCCAGTTTTCTTGCTCGTATTTTTTTAAACCATAATAATCCAGTCAGAGCTCAGCTAAGCTGTTCCTATTCCTACTTACATTTGCGGCCAGCCGGAAATGACTTCTTCAGCTCAATTCCGACTTGCTGGTAGCCCTGGTGGGGCTGATGTCATCGCGCACATGATGACATCATCGCCGACAGCACGAAAATTTAAAAAACAAATGGAAAAATCGGAAGTGAAGGGGTGCAACTCAGGAATCGTGACACCCCTTCATTTGGACCCCAAAACTCGGTAAAAACCAAGAAATTCGGTATGGTTGGGAGGTATGGCAGGTGTTAGATTGCTAAATAATGCAGTTTGTTTGCCTGGGAAAACCTAAGTGTCAAAAATAATGTAATTTGGGGAGGGACCCAGCAAACATGTTTGTTAGTAATGTTTAAATAGTATTTCTCACGAGAGACTGGGAGCATTTTGATCTTCTTATCCAACTTATCAGCACTCTGCCTTGTGCTCATTGTATAACATTATGAAATGCAGTATTCCAGTCATTGTGATGTAGAAGTTATACAAGGTTATGAAATGCAGTATTTCAGCCATTGTGATGTACAAGTTATATAACATTATGAAATGCAGTATTTCAGTCACTGTGATGTACAAGTTGTATAATGTTATGAAATGCAGCATTCCAGGCATTGTGATGTACAAGTTATATAATGTTATGAAATGCAGTATTCCAGGCATTGTGATATACAAGTTATATAATGTTATGAAATGCAGTATTCCAGTCATTGTGACATACAAGCTATATAACGCTATGAAATGGAGTATTCCAGTTATTGTGATGTACAAGTTATATAATGATATGAAATGCAATATTCCAGTCATTGCAATGTACAAGTTATATAAGGTTATGAAATGCAGTATTCTAGTCATTTTGTCTTATAAGTTGTATAATGCTATGAAATTCATATTCCGATCATTGTGACGTGCAAGTTATTTAAGCAATAACTGATAATGTGGTGTGGTATATTGAAGATTTACCCATAGTTGGTGTGGTTTAATCATGAGGGTGAAGCCCAAGTGATTAAATAAAGCCAACCCTGGGTAAATTTCAATATACAAATATGAAAATAAAAAGTTCAGTTCCAGTTTATTTCCACCGATTCTTATATTTCCAACCAACAAAAAAGAATATCGAATAGATGAAAAATGCTCACTTTATTAACAAACTAACAAACAAAGCTTTCGGGAATGTCCCTTCTTCAGTGTTAAATTCAAATACTATTAAGACACTGAATGTATAACAGTTTTTCAAAAAGACCCTACATGACACAGCCACCCAATGTACAATCGAACATTATTAAAACATTATTAGAAATGTAAATAATTCTAAAAGGTACAGCTTTTATCAATATAAAATACATACATATAAAAAACATATTCAGCACTATAGGGAGAAAGAAATTCTTTCTCTTAGAGTGATAATATCATTCTATTCTCAGTATAACATACCCAATGTGCTAAAGGAACAAATTAAAATTAACAATAAAGGAACTTTATATTCTATCACGGATACACATATATCTAACATAAACACTTCTACTAAAACAGCTGCCTATCTATATTGTTTCTGTCTAAAGTCCAGTATTGGTTTCAGTGTTATTCTATTATTTAATCCTGGTGTTCTATCTGCTGCTAGTCTTATTATCCACTTATATTTAGACATTTCTAACTTATTATTCTGGTCATCAAATCTTAAAATTTTATATATGATTTCTAACACTTTAAATTTGAAATTATGTGAATTACCTTTATCTAATCTATGTTGTGCTAATGCATTAGATGGAACATTCCTCTTCATGTCTGACCTGTGTTCAATAACACGGTCTTTTAGACATCTTGAACATTTTTCAACATAGAATCCTTGACATTGTGTGCATGTAGCTAAATATACTACCATACTTGTTTTACAGGTTGCTGCACATTTTATTTCATATTTTACTTTATTTATTGGGTGTTCAAAATATTTTTGTCACAAATGTCTGAGCAGCAACTACAGTTATAGCAGGGAACAGTTCCTGTATTATATATCACTGGAATAGTTAAATTCACTTTAAAATCTTTAAAACATAACTTTCTTTTCAGATTACTCATATTTCTGTATGCAAAATAAGGTTTATTGCCTAATAATGTAAGTAATTCTGGTTGAACCATCAAAATTCGCCAATTCCTTTTTATTATTGTTTCTACATACTTTGTCATATTATTGTATGTAGTAACATACCTCACTATAGGGCATGATTTCTCTTCTTTATCAGTAATGGCTGAATAGTTACTAAAATATGAGGATGCTTGTTTCGTTCTAAGCTCCATTATACTTTTTCTCATTTGTGTGATATTATCCTTGTCATATCCTCTATTCTGAAATTCTTGACATAAAATATCCATTTGTTCATTACATTTCTTGGAATCAGTATTCAGCCTACTAATTCTTAGCAACTGACTTTTAACAATACCTTTAAATACATGTGCTGCATGCATGCTTTTAGCATGTGTATATTTATTCACTTGTATATTCTTTCTATGTGCACAAGTTTCTAGCTTATTATCAAAGCCCTTGTAAATTTCTACATCCAAAAAAGATATTTTATTCCAAGAATAATTAATAGTAAACTTAAGAAAATTTGTAGTATTATTCAAATATTGAAGAAAGGATTTTAATTCTTGTTTATTTCCTTTCCATAGTAAAAAACAATCATCAACAAAACATTGATAGAAGAGGATATTATTTTTAAAAATATCATTATCACCTCTTAAATAATATTTTTCCCATTGATTTAGTACTATATTAGCATAAGTGTTGGCCATGGGAGTACCCATGGCCACAACTGACGTTTTTAGGTACTGCTTCTTATTAAATCAAAAAACATTTTTTTCTAAGACTATTTCTATCATGCTACATAGTGTTTCCACTTCTTTCCCTTTCATTTTCACTTTTTCACATAAAAATTCACGAATTGCATCAACTCCATAATCATTTGGTATTACTGTGAATAGTGAACCTATATCCAAAGTTACCATCATATATTCATCATAAATATTACTTTCATACCATGTATAAAGCTTTTTCAAGAAGTCATTAGTATCTCTGATATAGCTAGGACAAAGAGGTAAATATTTACACAGTCTTTCCTGAATATAAATAGATATAGGTTCCGTTGACCACCCTCTTCCCGAGACTATGGGTCTCATGGGTGGGGTGGTCATTGATTTATGTAATTTCGGTATTCCATATATTACTCCATTTATTTAAAATAATATCCTCTTCTATCAACGTACATACTCTAAGACGGAGCCCATTTCAGTTTGGCTTGACAGCATCTTTAATCCACTAGTTCAGAAATCTAGGTTTTATTTACGAGACTCTTGGCATTTACTAGAATTGTTAAATGAGCTTAATGTGGCAGACGTTTATTCTTCTTCTTTTTATTTTGCTAGTTTAGATGTTACTTCATTATATACTAGCATAGATCAGGAGGTTGGCCTGGAATATCTGAGAGAATATTTGACAGAGTATACAACCCTTGAAAATGTTATGGTCAACACTGCTTGTATACTTATGGAGTTAGTTCTTACCAATATTTTTTTCAAATTTGGCAAGAGATTTTTTCAACAAATATCTAGGGTAGCTATGGGGTCTAGAGTAGCACCTTCATTTGCCAACATTGTCATGGCCCTTTGGGAATTGAAACATCTTTATGTGGTGCCTTTTGTAGAAATATTTTATTTTACAGGCGATACATAGATGATTTAATTTTTCTTTGGAAGGGCAGTTATGACAGTTTTTTACTCTTTGTTGAGCATCTTAATAGTAGTACAAACCTTTTTGAATTTTACTATTGGTAATTTTGGGGACTCCATAGATTTTTTGGATTTACATCTCACTTTTGACACCAACACCCAGAGATTTCAAAGTCAGATATTTAGAAAGAATACCTTTGTCAATCAATATTTACACAGAGAGAGTTTACATCCTGTTCATATGAATAGTGGGGTTGTCAAAGGTCAGTTCATACGACTCAGTAGACTGACCACTGAACATTCGATTTTTTTAGAAGAGTTAGATAAATTGTTAAGCTTTTTTCAACAAAGAGGTTATGATTTGAACTGGCTTTGCAAGATAGTTCAGGAAGTTAAACAGCTTAGAGGGACTTCAGCACGTCCAATTTTGGACAACAATGTCACTCTAAGGGTTACATCTCACAGTGTTACAAATAATGGATATACGAATTTTATGTTAGCTTTGCCTATACCTATTTGTAATGAGATGAGTGTAATAAGAAAGATCCTCATGGAACACTGGAAGGTAATAATGAGCAATACAGAATTAGTCAAGATTTTAGGGGAGAAACCATTTTTGTTACAAAAAGGTCACTAGTATTAAGCAAATTCTAGAATCCAAGAGAAATCAGATCACAAGTTCAGTGATTTGTTCAGTTGGAAGTTTTTCATGTGGTAGGTACAGACAGTGTAGACACATGAGTAATGTGTCTAGCTTAGAATTTAAACATTTAAAAAGAAAGTTTGTGGCTAGAGTGCAATATGATTGTAGTACGACCAGTGTGGTTTATTGTGCAACATGTGATACATGCCAAAAATTTTATATTGGGAAAACTATTAGAGCATTAAACAAAAGAATTTATGAGCATAGTTTAGCCATAAAGAAAAAAGATGTCAACAATGCTCTCGCTGTTCATGCCACAGAATGCGTTTTGTTTAAGAAGTTTTCTTTTTTTGTTTTGGAAAGGGTCGACACTGACTTGTTCTCTGGGGACTACAAGACACTTTTGGAGTGTAAAGAAACTTTGTGGCAAATATTGTTAATAGCTGATGAACCTCCTGGCCTCAATGGGGCAGTCAACATGAAATGTTTTCTGCAGATGGCCAGAATTAAATAATTGTATAAATTAAATTTTTATTTGTTAATTTATGCATATATATTTAAATCATTAGATTTTATGTTGTTAAGTCAGAAATATGTACATTAATCATTTGATCAATATTATTTATTTTTTTAAAACAACATTTGAATATAAATAGAAAGGTTACTTTAAGGTTTTTAAATGGAAAGTCATGTGATTTGATGTCAAGTGGTATTTAGTTTGTAATGAATGTAATGTTTTTTCTGATGAAGCTCATGTGTATTAAAGTGAGTGAAAGCGCTTAACAAAGTTACTCTGGTGGTCCTGTGGTTGGATTTATTGTCTCAGTTCAGTTCTTTTGGTGTCTTTTTTTTTATTTTTTATTTTTTACATCCTCTACAGATGTTAGAGCGTCCTTGGTTGTTCAGTGGAGAGCCACTTTGTCAGTCTTAGAAGAAGGGGCAGGGAATAGCCAGAATGGAATGCCTGTCAGTAGCACTAAGGAGATTTTACCTATCAAAAGTTTACTTGCTTCTTTAGAAAATTTTGTAAAAAGGAAGCAAAAAATCAGACATTTATCTTTTTCCATCTCTGTTACTTGAGACAGAAGTGACTGATTGGGTCTTAGCTCTGGCTTAGTTTAGGCTCTTGATCCTAACAGTTCTGGTGTTTTATAGTTAGAAAAAAAAGATTTTTCCCTTTCTGAGGATGTTTGGGACTCTGAATAGGAAAATGATTGTGAGAGGGCAACCTCTGTTTTCTCTCCTTAGGTTTCTGACAGTCCCTTGGAAGGAAGGAGCTTCTTTTTTTGAAGCTCCATCTAGAATGTATCAGTTGTTTCAGTGGGAACATAATAATCTTCCACTGTCTTTACAAAATATTAAGATTTATTGCAATTGGAATTTCCTGACCCTCTTCCAGTTCCTCCTGTCCTTCCAGCTTTGAAGGGTGTGATTAATACAGTCTGTAACTTGTCTGATAACTAGCCTGTTGTCTCTAAGAAAGCAGATAAAGTTCTTCACTATTATAACTATTTATTTTCTAACCCAGGATTAGATCCAGCAGTGATTTCCCTGTTAAACGCAACTACTGATATGCACTTTATTAGCACCACTCCCCTGACAAGGATGGGAAAGCCTTTACAAGATTTGGGCAACAAAGTGTATTCTTCTGCAGCACTGATTTTTTTTAGAATTCTCAGCTGCCAAGCTCACAAGTTAAAGGTTATGCTTGCCACTTTTGAGAGTGTGAGGAAAGTTATGACATATTTTCCCTTGTCTGAGGTAAAACTCATCTCTGTCTAATTGTATTGCTTCTGCATCTCAAGTGAGTAAGCATTCTTTGAAATTTAATTATGATTCAGGTGATGCCACTCTAAGAGCTGCTGTGACTGGAACTGATATGAGGAAGTTTGGTTGTGTGCTCAAAATCTTCTTGAGGATGTTAAAACTGAAAATTTGAGTTCTCCCTTACACAGCAAGGACGTCTTTGGACCATCTTTCTTTAGGGGTCCATAAAAATTATGATGAGAAAGGGGAAGCTGATTCAGGGAGTTTCTAAGATTTTTCAGCTTTCCTTCTCCAGATTAGTAAGGGGTTTTACTGCTACTTCTGTGACATTTTACAGTAAATAAATAAAAATATAAAATATAAAAAATAATGAATTAATAAGCAAGCATACATAACAAGCTGCTGGTAAGCAGACGTTTCAAAAACAATGGCAGGAGGAGCCCTCCTGAAGCAAGAACAGTCTAATAAGCCTGAATGACTAGCTTCAGAATTCTTCTCTCCCTTCCCACCCTAGGAATCCTTCGATTCTTCCCAATAATCTCAGCCTCCATTTCTCTATTTGGCAACAGATAGTCTCAGACAAATGGGTTCTGTTAGTGAATTATCAGCGATAGAGATGGCAGTGGGAATTTATGCATCTTTTTCAGGGGATTCTTCCTCATCCACCAGATAAAACTTCTCTTTCCCTTCCATCATTCAGTATCTGCTAACTCAGAGGTGATTGAACTGTCCTTCATTCATTAATAAGAGAAAGATTTTATTCAGAAATGTTTCTGGTATCAAAGAAATGTTTCATGCAAACCAGTCCTAGATGTTTCCTTTTTACACCAGTTTATGACAATTCCAAATGTTGAAATATTATCCCTTCATGACCTTATGCCTCATTCCCCATTTGAAGTTTTTGGTAACCCTAGGTTTAAAAGCTGATTATCATCACATTCCTATAACTTCAGATTTCAAATATTTCTTAAGGTTTTCAGTGGCTGGATCATATGTTCAGTGCTCTGCATTTCCCTTTGAGTTATTCACTGCTGAAAGGTGCTTAGCATCAGTGATAGCATACTACAGACTGCAGAGTGTTCACATTTTCCTTATTTAGATGATATGCTAATCTTTGCAGAGTCTTTTCCAAAGTGTCATGACTCTCCCACTTGGGTAAAGTTTCTCCTGCACAAACTGGAGTTCCAGGAAAGCATCCAAAAGTCTCATTTGACTTCTCAAAGGATTGTTTTCCTGGGGTGTCTCCCAGGTGCCTCATTTCAAAGCACTTTTCTTCTACAGGAAAAATAGATCTATATTAGAGCTATTCACAAGTTTTCCACAGAAACCAAAGTTTCAACAAGGGAATTTCTCAGGATATTAGGATTTATGGTATCCATTATTCTTGGGATTCCTCTAGCAAGACTCCACATGAGAAAAATTCAGTAGTACCTAAAATAGGCATTGCCCCAATAACAACATCTCCTGGCATTCCAGATTTCTGTTTTGGGATTTGTGAGAAGGGAACTTCTTTGGTGAAGAGACCAACGGCATCCTAATCTAGGTCTAGCTACAGCATACTCTATAACAACAGATGCATCAAACTTTGCTTGGGGAAATGGGAGTAAAAGTGCAGTGTTTTATGAACAGAAAAGACAGACCAAAACACAAAAATTGAAAAGAGATGTTGGCAGTCATAAATACTCTTAACTCTCTCAATTTATATTCCACAGGACCATTACAAGTGATTACAGACAACACTACAGTAATGAAACAAATAGAGGGGAACCAGATCTTACTCTCAGGTTCAGACTAGCCATGGTGTCCTAGCATGTAGCTTTCCAGCACAATCTCACTCAGCACATCCTACATCCTGTCAGAGCAAAACTTTGTGAAAGATAATTTGAGTAGGACCAGGACAGATCCTCATGAATTGAAATTGAATTTTGCTGTGGGAAACACCTCAGAGATCTATTTGCCTGTAGGCATAGCAATCAGAACAATTCTGCTCCAGAACCTCATGCAAGAAGGCCTGGAAATCAGATGCTTTTTCTTTTCCTTGGACAAGAATTTTCCTTCATGAGTTTACACCCTTTCTACTAATATCCAGGGTCATTCTGAAGATTGTGATGGACTCTTCAAAGATCAATGTGTTGACTCCCTTATGGCCCAGGCAACAGTGGTTCTCTCTCTTCTTTTGAAATTGTCCTAGGGCAATTACCACAAGTGTCCCTACAAACTGGACCTGCTCACACAAGACATTGGAGTGTTTTATACATCTCAACTTGAAACAACTTCAACTAACTTTCTTTGTTGGAGGGAAGCCTTCTAGCTTAATTTTGTTTCTTAGAACTAGCCATTTTTTTAGTTTCAGCACTCAAATATGTTTCTTTGAGCTCAGCACTTGTTCAGAACTCATCGTAAGCACTAAATAAGCTACAAATTACTAAAGCACTCAACTTTCCTCACTTGTCTAGAGGAAAACACTTTTTAGTACTTAATAAATAAGCACCTATCCAGGCATGTCTAAGGGTCAGCTCCTGGTATTTTCTCCTGTCTACCTGATGAATCTGGGCATCTTGGGGCAATGCAGCAATTGCCTCATGTACTCAGATAACCCTCTCCTCCTACCACCCAACACTACAAACTGTGAGAGATGCACTTATATAGCCAAACTGGAAGCAAAGCTCTCCTCACCCAAGACTGGACTAGACAGTCAAGAGCAGAAGGTAAACACTTGCACCACGCTCATCACATAGTCCCTCAAAACCTAGACCACCAAAACACACACATAGAAACACAAAACACACACTTACATTCATGGAGGCTTTCAATAAAAACCTACCCAGCCAACAGGGACCTCCAAAGCAGAAACACAAGCAACCCCCCCCCCCAACACAACCCAAATGGCACATAGCCCACAAACTCAGTGTGCCATTCAACCACAGTCCATAAGGCATAACAATGTACCCAGCACTCTAGTCATAGGTGACTCTATAGTCAGGCACACTGATGTTCCATTCACCAGGCTAAACAAGGAGAAAGTTACTGTCAGCTGCTTCTTGGGTGCCAGGATCCGCCACATAATGCACACACTCAGGTCACTCCACAACAAGTACAAATATGACTCTGCCATTGTCCATGTTGGTGTGAATGACCTGAGATGTACATCCCTGGACTACATGAAAAGAGACATGGAGGAGCTGTCTGATCTTATAGCCTAGGCAGGTATGACCCTAGCCCTGAGTAGCATCCTGCCATCACCCAGAATGATACCACAGTACAAGGACAAAATGATTGACTTCAACAGTTGGCTAAGCTTCTGGTGTCATTCTAAGGGGATCCAGTATCTGTCTGCCTGGGATGACATGATCAACAAACCATGATGCTTTGCCAGAGACGGCCTGCACCTGTCACCCTTGGGATTCTGGATACTCGCTAAGGCTCTTGCCAACCCATAGTGCCTTTTTTAGGCAAGGTTCAAATGACAAATTCACCACTGTAACAGGTACAAGCAAGCAAAATATGAGGGTAATGCTACTCAATGCTAGAAGTCTAAACCTCAAAATGCATTCACTCGAGGCACTCCTTAAAATGGAGAACATCGACATCTGTGCTATAATTCATACCACACCTTTCAGTCACCTAACCTGGACCAAAACACTAAAGGCGGAGGCGTGTCCATATTCATTAAGGATATCCACACCTCCAGGCTAGTTGCTCAGCATAATGCATCCGAGATTATCCAAGTGCAACTAACTCTGGGCAAGACCACAATCCAAATTGTAGCTTGCTACAGATCCCCCACCATGCCCCAGGATTCCCACTCCTCATTTCTTGATACACTGGAAAATATTAGGGTACAACCCAACACCCTAATAATGGGCAGTTTCAACTACCCCACCATTAACTGGGAAAACTGCTCATGTACCAACTCTTGTGCTCAACGTTTTCTGGAAGTCATAAATTCCAACATCTTGGATCAACTTATCCACACCACCACCAGGGGCAGCAATATCCTAGACCTGGTCATTACCAACATGGGCAACTGGTGTTCCACACCAGAGGTCAATTCCTTGTTGGTCAGATCTGACCACAAGCTAATCACCCTCGACATCCATATCCCACCCCCATTAGGGAAACCACCGTAAAAAATTTCTCCAAAGCCAACTTCACGCTTCTTAAGACAGAACGGGCAAACTTCACGACACCCATGCTGACGAACAATAGAGGTACGACTGCTGAATCCTACACAAATGCACTTTATAAGCACTTACATGAGTGCATGGATCGTGCAATCCCTAACAGAACCAAGATGCTATCCTCCAAAAAAGGAAGCCAGTCTGGTGATCCCCTGCCATAAACAAACTCTACAACAGAAGAAAGAAACTGTTGCAAAAAAGAGTAAAATCCCGTGATTGGGGGAACTCCCTGGTCAGCCTCAGTATGAAGCTGAGATCCCTCATAAAATTCTCCAAAGCTAGTTATGAAAACAAAATCGCCACTGATTCTAAAGACAATCACAAAGCATTCTATAGCTATGTCAAGAATCTCAATGGCAACACTCAGATCTGCTCTGAGTTACAGCACAACGGCACTAAATATACAGAACCAACTGATATTGCCAACATCCTGGCAGATAGGTTCAGTGCTAACTTTATCCCCCTCTCATCCCCTAAAGGGCCCATCTCTATACCAGAAGAATGCAAAGTTCCTGTAATCACAGCTGCACAGGTAAAAAACACAGTCTCCAAAGCCAAGAGGACAGCATCCATGGGACCTGACAACATCCCAGGCTGCATTCTACATGAACTACAGAATGAACTGGCACCCCACCTAAGTACCATGTTCAATCATAGCTTCACCTCAGGCTTTGTGCCCAATGAATGGTGCACAGTAACAGTTATCACACTCCACAAAGTGGGAGTCACCACGGACCCCGGGAACTACCGCCCCATTAGCCTGACGAGCCTGGTCTGCAAGGCTATGCAACGTGTCATCATGGAACTTCTAAACAATGACATTGGTAATCTCCAGACTCTGGACCTTACCCAATTTGGGTTTGTAAAAGGCAGATCGTGTCTCCTAAACCTGATAGACTTCTTTGAAGCGGTCACCAGAGCCATAGATGAGAGTAAGGTGGTTCACACAGCCTATCTAGATCTCGCCAAGGCTTTCAGCATCATCCCCCACTGTGGAATTATAGATAAACTCACTCAGCTAGGTATAAATCCCTATGTCGCAAGATAGGTTGCCAACTGACTCACTGACAGAACCCACACTGTGAAACTAGCAGACTCCAAATCCAACTTCAGAGCAGTGACAAGTGGAGTACCACAGGGTTTAGTCCTGGGTCCTTTCCTGTTTGGTATCTACTTCTCTGAAGTACAGGCTAACACAGAAGGTCTTTGGCTAATGAAGTTTGTAGATGACTGAAAACTAGGAGCCATAATCAAAACTCCTAACGATGTGGACATTCTACAAAAGGGCCTCACTGAGACAGATGGCTGGTGTCAAAGCCATGGCCTCAAGCTCAATGCCAAAAAGTGCATTGTCATCCCTTTTGATAAAAACTCTGTACCCATGAACTATCACATAGGCAGTAGTCTACTTAACACTGAAACTGTCATAAGAGACCTTGGGACACAGGTGGACAGTAGTCTCTTCTTTGATAATCACATCACCACAGTAGTCAGGAAATCCTTCTACATGGCACACCTTATCACAAAAGGTTTCTTATCCAGGAAAAAAAGAGGTCATTGTTCCCCTCTACTCATCAGTCAGACCCTTATAGAGTACAACTCCCCTTTTGGTATATACCTCACAAGACATCTACAACAACTGGAAAGGCCGCAAAAATACCTCACAAAGAGGATTACCGGCCTCAAACAGATGCCCTACGCAGACCATCTCAAAAAACTCCAGCTTTACTCCGTCTCTCTGCCTAACATACAAAGCTATGTCAAACCCAGAGCTGTTGGACATGCTCCACTTAAAGAAATCCCAATCCCTCTGAGCTACATGCTCTAGGGACCTAAACCTTGTCACCACAATAAACAGAACATGCTGGACGGATAGATTCCTGTCCCAGATACTTCCCATACTCTGGAACAAACTACCTATCTATATCAAACAAAGCTCCTCATTAGCACTCTTCAAGAAAAATCTTGATGATTGGATGGGAGATAGGCAATTCACCCCGGGGATCACTCGCTCGACAGGGGCAAAGGGAAATAACTTTCTTGGGTGGCGAAAGCCAGGGTACAGTTTGGCTAGGCTTATATAGGCCCTAGGGCCAATAGCCTAGTACCTACCTATGAACCTATGAACTGCCTGAATGATAGAGTTTTAATACCTTTTAGGGACCTATTTTCTGAAGATATGCATCAGTTATTAAATGAGGCAAAAAAAGCTGCTACTAGGAAATCATATATTTGCAAATGGAAAAAAGGTTTTCTAGTTGGTGCTAAGACAAGAACCAGGACCCTTTTAAGGCTAGTGTTTCTCTAATTCTAGAATATTTGTGTGAATTATAATCCTATGCCCTTTCTAGTTCTTCCATCAAGGTATACTTGTTTGCTTTTTCAGCATGTCTGCCCATGGATCCCACTTTCAATGCATTCCCATTTGAAAATGTTTTTGAAAGGGTTGTTGCATACCAATCCTATTAAAACAAACAAACAAAAAAAAAACAGAAAAAAACAGGTGGCTCCTGCTTGGGATCTTAACTTTATTTTAGAAAAATTAACATCAAACCAACGTAGTCTGACTTAAGATTCTTAACATGGAAAACAGTTTTGCTGACTACTGTGACTTTTGCAAGAAGAGTATCTGAGCTGGGAGCTCTTATGGTGGGTCAGCCATATCTCATTTTCCACAGAGATGGTGTTTCCTTAAGAAGTAATCCTTCATTTATGGCTGAAGTGGTTTATGAATTTGCTTTGCACCAAGGTTTCCATTTCCTTGTATTCTCTTCAGTACCTAAAAATGATGAAGAAAGGATACTCCATGCCCTGGATTTCCACAGACATCTCAGATATTATCTTGATATTATCTTAACAGAACTAAAACTTTCAGGAACTCTGTGATCAGTTGTTCATTTCTTGAGATGCTAAGGAGAAAGGACAACCTGTGTCAAAGCACGCTATCTTCAAATGGCTGTCTGATTCTATCACTTTTTGTTATACCCACCACAATAAGGCAATTACAGGCAGGGCCAATGCTGACTTTCCCAGGGCCTTGGCTTCATCTATGGCTTTATGGAAGGGGTTAGAGTCTAGATGTTTGGTCCCCTGTGCATACCTTTACAAAGCACTACAGACTGGATTCTTCCAGCAGGTCTAGGGTAGGATTTGCTGGGACCATTCTCCAGGGGCTCTGGGGATCATTCTCCAGGAGCTTCAGGGCCCTCATCCTACTTTCATCCCAGTTAGCTTATGCTATGGTAATATAGCCATATGGCTAAGGCTACTGCAGCAGTGATCAAATGATGAACATAGTGCAGTTCTGTAACTTACCAGAACAGTAGATGTTCAAACAACCACTGTTGTAGTAGCTGCTGCCTCCCTCCATTCACCTGTTTTTGTATGTTTTTATTTTCCTAGCCACCTCTTTCAGCATTCTAGCCTCTTTCTCAGTTGGCATGAATGCTCTGAATTGCTTGGTGCCCAAACCATTAATTTTATGCAGCCTGCTTGTGCTGATTAATGGTTTGGGTGCATGGAAGGTGTCCTTAAGTATTGGAAGATGACCGACTCATATCATTAGCAGGATATACCCCATATAGCTATGGCTACTACAGCAGTGATCATTTGAAGCTCTATTTCATGGTAAGTTTATTTATACAACTGTGCTTTCTGTATTTCCTGACTGGTTTCGATTTTAAATGTAAATGTAAAATTCTTGTTTTTATCATCATGTAACAATGGGGGATGTTGTAGGCCATTTATGGTAATATAACTGTTGACAGGGAATAACCTCTGGTAAACATACACAAAGTGGTGCAGTTTCAGTTTCCAAAGCTTGCTGCACCTCTACTAAAAGCAATGGCAACTGCAGATTCGTATGCAGTTTTGTATAGTCTGCACATTTATTTGCAACTCTGCTAAATGTTTCACTGAAAAGACAATTACATGCTTTACAGCTTTTAATTTCCTCTTCTTCTGAAAAATAATCATACTTGCTTTAGCGCAGTGAAGCTTTTTTACTTTTAAACATTTGTATGTAATGAGTGGCTGGTTTCTTTAAATAAAATGAAACATGACTAGTCAACAGCAAACTGTATGACTTAAACTCATCAAACATAGGCGGCCATGAAAAAACATGTTTTACAGGAAGTAAATTCCTCTGTAGCCCATATTACTTAACAAACACACACACACACACACACCTAAAAATAAATAAATAAATAAATATATATATATATATATATATATATATATATATATATATATATATATGTTACATATATATATATATATATATATATATATATATATATATGTAACATATATATATAAATATATATATATATATATATATATATATATATGTGTATATGTCAGCAAAAATGCTCAGGGTCTGCTCAATTTGACATGTTTGGATAAGAAAAACTGGATTACATGAAATCTGATTTGTTGAATGGTATCTCACCCACTGAGTGTGATATTTATTATGCGCCACATACCTGTATACATTTAGAACAATCACAAGCAACAGATGAAAATATTGATGAGGCATTAATGTGAATGTAAGGACTAAGTCAAAACACAACACCAGCTTTACAGATGATATATGCACACCATTCCATGTTATGTTATGTTACAGCAGTCACATCGTAGTAATTTACAAAGCAGCATCAATCACATGCACATGGGAATGTGACTGGCATACCAGTGCATAATAAGACATGCCATAAAGAGACAGAATAAAAGTGTTATTATGGGAATGTGACTGACATAACAGTGCATAATGACACATGACATAAAGAGACAGTATAAAAGTGTTATAACGGGAATGTGACTGACATAACAGTACATAATGAGACATGACATAAAGAGACAGTATAAAAGTGTTATAATGGGAATGTGACTGACATAACAGTGCATAATGAGACATGACATAAAGAGACAGTATAAAAGTGTTATTAAGCTGTCAGGCTAGAAAGTTGGATACAAAAATTAGACTCGGAACATACACACCTGTATGCAGTAAGGCCATGAGAATGACTTGTAACCTTCTTGTGCTCTCGAGAAACTATCTCCATAAATAGTTTGTTAAAATATAAATATATTTAACGTCTTGTTTTTTAGAAACAGTTTCATTTTTTGCAAAAGATTATTTTACATTTTTTTATTGTGTGATTTGTAAACAAGTTTTTTAAACTTGTGAAAACAAACACAGTGGCACTTTAATTTGTAATTACTTTTTTCTAATTGAATGATGACGTCACTTCATTCACAGTATGTAAGTGTGATTTTGGATTTGTATGTTATTTCTGATGAAGGTCTGGAAGTAAAAGAAACAAAAGCACTAAATTTGACTCCTGTTTTTTTCTTTACAGGTACTGCAGCTGAGAACAGTGGTGTGTTTCTAGTGTCTGAGTATCCAGTTTTAGTGCCTTGGTGCTTTTGGTGTTGTGCTCTCCAGTTTTGTTCGTGAAATGAACGTGTGTGCATTTATCTACATATATATATATATACATGTATATATATATATATATATATATATATATATATATATATATATATATATATATACAGTTTCACTTCAGAATGTCAAGTTACTGAAAACTCGAACTTCATATAGTCGAGACCATATGATCGAGTTTTCAGAAACTCGAAATTGTGAAGACAATTTAAAAAAAAAGTCAAACACAACGTTTCTGCAGGAGAGCAAGCCCCCCTTCACCCCCCACACCCCCCTACTTAAATATACCAACTCAGAGATCGCGCTACAGTGGGGAAAAGGGAAATCTCCCGTTCCACACTGTATGCAAAAGCACAGAACGGGAGATCTCCCATTTCCTCGCTATAGTACGATAACGGAGATGGTATACTCCCATTTCCTCACTATAGTGCGATCATGGAGATGGTATATTTAAGTAGGGGGGGGTGCAGGGGGGGCTTGCCTCCCATGGAGAAACGATGTGTTTCATTTTTTTTTTTATTCCACTTCCTAATTTCCACTTCAGAATGTCGAGTTACTGAAAACTCGAACTTCATATAGTCGAGACCATATGATCAAGTTTTCAGAAACTCGAAATTGTGAAGACAGTTAAAAAAAAAAAGTCAAACACAATGTTTATGCAGGAGAGCAAGCCCCTCTTCACCCCCCACACCCCCTACTTAAATATACCAACTCAGAGATCACGCTACAGTGGGGAAAGGGGAAATCTCCTGTTTCACACTGTATGCAAAAGTGCAGAATGGGAGATCTCCCGTTTCCTCGCTATAGTGCGATGACGGAGATGGTATACTCCCATTTCCTCACTGTAGTACGATCATGGAGATGGTATATTTAAGTAGGGCGGGTGCAGGGGGCTTGCCTCCCATGGAGAAACGATGTGTTTGGGTTTTTTTTTTTATCCCAATTCCTAATTTCGAGTTACTGAAAACTCAATCATATAGTCTTGACCATATGAAGTTCAAGTTTTCAGTAATTCGATATTATGAAGTGGAACCATATATACATATAGATATATATATATATATATATATATATATATATATATATATATATATATATATACACACATACACATCATTTTTATATCTGTATATCTTTCTTTCTCTCTCTCTCTCTCTATATATATATATATATATATATATATGTATATATTATATATATATGTATACTATGTATACATACGCACCCACACACACATTTTATATATATATATATATATGTGTATACACTCAAATAAGCTAAGACCTCATAAGAGAGCATATCTAGACAATTTCCATGAAGGGATGGTCCAGTAAACCATTTCACCAAACCATGCATCACTTTTCTTTTCCGATTGCTTTAACATTAATGGTAACCTATTCCAATTTTTTCTAGCTGTGTTCTTAAATGATTATGAACATTTAATCATCATTGATCAATAATTACTTGAGCATTGTTATTACTAGTTTATTTAATATTAATATCTGAAGTCACTGTGATAGATTCAATATGTAGGCATTTAGATGTTGTTATATAAGGGGATTAATATACAATGATACCCTATTGCAAAGAAATGCTCTCTTAAAGGGCATTAATATACAGGTAAATATTCATAAAAGCCTGGTCTGTCACTTCAGTGTAGCATATTAAATCATAATTAAGCAAGGGGAAAAAAAACAAATTGCTGCCATCTTATTTACACTTATGCTGTGTCTGCTTATGTTGTTTTTTTTTACTTCACTTGCATATAATTCCTTCCTTCCTTTTCCACAATCATTTATTGATGTTGTTTTTTTACTTCATTTGCATATAATTCCTTCCTTTTTTCAGAATCATTTATTGATGAATTTTTTTGTACTTCACTTGCATAATATTCGTTCCTTTTCCACAATCATTTATTGATGTTGTTTTTTTTTACTTAATTTGCATATAATACCTTCCTTTTTCCACAATCATTTATTGATGCTGTTTTTTTGTATTTCACTTATATATAATTCCTTCCTTTTTCCACAATCATTTATTGGTCAGATGTCTGAAAATAATTCTGGAATAGTACTAGGAGATTGCATGTGATGAATCAAGGAAATAAAGGCACAAGCCTAGTGCGAGATTTATCTCTCATCATCAAGTTTTAGAACATAATTTTTTCCAGGGCAACAACCTGACTCTGGAAATAATCTTCCCCTTAATAAGAGACCAGAGCACAGAATCCTATATCAGTCTTATACAGTAAAAACATGGGACTGTTAAGTATCACTTCAAAATATTTGCTATAGTAACTCTTGAGATGGTAGAGGTTACTTTACATATGGATTTGAGGACTTTACTGTGACAGTTACCCAAGCCCTATGTAGTGGAATATATTTCACTCCATACTTAACTTGGTGTTGGTAGAGCAAAGTTTCATAATGCTGAAATGTTAGTGTCCTAGTGCATAGAGACATGCGTACTGAGATGTCTGAGGCATTCATAGAGAACACTCCATCTGCTCTCTGAGAGTTTGAGAGGTATAGCAAGTATAGTACTGCATACAACAAAATATAAATCAATTGTACAATCACTATTTGATTGTACAATGGAGTTACATAATCACTATGTAATTGTACAATGAACTTAATCATTAAATGATTGTACAATGGACTTACACAATCATTAAATGATTGTACGATGGACTTAACACCATCATTAAATGATTGTATAATGGAATTACACAATCATTAAATGATTGTTTGTCTTGGGGGTCATTCTTTATTATGTTAGGAGCATGTTCTTTTCAAAAACTGCACCAGCTTATATATTCACCATTTTGTGCTCACCATTAGCTTTCCACCCTGGTCACTCTTTTGGTCCATTCATTCCCCTTCTGCCACCAGGGGTGAGTATCATGTTGTCTGAGGGTGGTGCCATAATACTGCAGGTTAACAAGTATTTTTTTCTATAAGGGCCAATCCCTAATGTGTTTGTCCTAGGCTCAATATGGGGAGAGGGTGGGCTTGCATGTGACACTGTGAAACTAAGAGGCCATGCACCACCTAGACAGTGACACATCACCTTCATGTGGTCCCCCACTCCATATCAGACTGGCATGCACTACTGTGGTCTCTGGAATTGCTACTGGCAAGATGAGAGATGCTCACCTCCCCATCACATCTCCCTGCTCTTTCTCCCTGAGGGAGGTAGGAATAGCCCCTTCACTCTTATCATTTCCCTCATCAGCTCCTCCAATGCTGGGGCTGCTACTCAAACAATGGTCATCTGGGTCGTAGTCATTGTCCTATCCACTATACCACAGATCTTGCAAAATGTACACTAGCTTAATGAGGTGTTATGTCATAAGATATTAGAGAATCAGCTTGCTGTCATCAATTTAGAATGTATCTCAAAAAAATCTAAAGGATGCATTTACTTCAATGATCATGATTAAAACACATCCTAGCAGCAACTTGGCACTGCTAAGCTGATAACATATATATGAAATAGAACCATGTACATCTATGATAGAATAATAGTCTTCATTTCTGCTACTGCATGTTTTTTCAGTTCTAAACGTTATGAGTAACATTAAGTATCATGCTCTATACTTCATAATTTTGTAAATATACTCTGTTTATCAAGTAAAACTATGCAACTGTACATCATAGTGTTCTATTTACTATGCACATCCCTGACTGGCTGCTGGCTTCCAACATACCTCAATCTACTCTCCCTGATTCCACTGGGCAATACCATATGAAACCTTTCACCGGGTGGGATTCCAGCTCCTCATGGTGCTAGTCTTTTGGTATTATTCTTACTGCCAGAGAATGAGAAACTTATGAAGAGTTGTGGACTGGATGCGGTGAGAAATCATTCTTATGGCAGTGGCCAGTCAGGATCCTTACTAGAAGGAACGTGTAATGATGTTAACAAATTTGTCAGTCTACCTTACTAAGCATGCTGAACTTGGAGGCTCCTGGTTTACCAAAGGTCATATAAATAGTGTTTTCTCCCAACCCTCTGAGACAGGAGAGGTACCAATCAGCCACTTCATTCTTTTTTTCTTAGCCAGCCCTACCTGCAGCCCAGGTCCATTCCCAAACATGGGTCATGTACAAATGCCCTGCTTCTGTGCCAGCAGGCTGACTGCATTCTAATGTTTTATCTACTGGCCTGGTCCTGACTGAAATGTGTATTTGTGCCATTTCCCCTAGCTGCTTAACATATGTTAAATGAACAAAATGTGCAGGTCTGGACTCTGTCATCCACTTTGATACAAACATTGTTTTTTACTGTATCATGCCAATAAGCCATTTGGCTTAGTAGTTGTCAAAGATCACAATGCATCTGTTGTTGCAAACAATATCAGCAAGCATTATAATGTGCAGACCACTTTGTATCTGGTACTAATAGCTTCATCACAGTTTTTGAGAATGTTCTAAATGACTTTGATGGGACATTGTGTCACTCTGATACACTGAAGGCCATACCCACTGAATCAGTGGTCCCTTCCTATTATTTGCATTTTTGGAAGTTATTTAACAAAATCACCAAGCAAGAGACAGTTAGATGTGAAGTGTTTGGTTTTCTTCTATAATTGTAAACATACCTTAAACTGTTTTTTCATTATAATTTACATATTTTTGTAATTTAAAAATTGTAACTGAGGATGGCCCACTAGCATACCTCTCAACCTGGAAACATCAAAAATCTGGACAAGGCCCATGAAAAATAGGTACAAATCTGTACACTGATTAACATCTAATTTGCATACATAATTATGAAACCCCACCCACTCCGGTGGAATTGTGGGATGCCAACTTTCAAACGCAAAATGAAGAACAGACAACCAAAATATGGCACCAGAGTCCCTTTGCAGCCATTCCAATGTCCCATTACTCAGCTATTTTGCCCCATTTACCAAAAACACTAATGTATGCATACTGCTTTACTTCTACAATGATTATTTGGATTTTATTTTTTACAGCAGCACAATAATGCAGAAACACTAATAGACATCATGATCTGGTAAAAGCAATACTGTCTCACAATGAAAATAGGCTTGACATTAAAACATCTCTGCCCTTGAAACTCACATTAAAACAGCATTGAAACCCACACCACACTCAGAGAAAATGCATCTGGCCAGTGGTGGATAAAGATACCTTTGGGCTGTTTTCAAATCATTGGCCCCTTGCACACAAAACAAGAAATATACATGCATTCTTTGATACACCTTCCTGACGTTATTAAATTATATTCCTTGTATAATACACCATACTTGTTAGACGTAAGTTAGAACTCATTTTAAATTTATTGTTTGAACATTTTTCCAGTAGGCAATGAAACAAAATGCATGAACCAGTAATGGCAAAACTGCCCAACTCAGAACATTTCCATCATTTAAGTCTACTTCCACAGTCACACACACACACGCACACACACATAACAACAACTTTTCTGGGATGAAAGCAAGAATTTAAGCCAAGATAATTACTAGTCATATGCTTTACTTATCTTTAATAATACAAAAATACCAACATTTAGAACCCATAGCTTAACAGTTTTGTATACTGATTGCTAACCAACACATTAAACTTACTCAGAGTAATTTATTTCAGTAACAACCCATGGTATAACTGTAAATATAGAACAAGTTTGTATTATTTTTCCAAAATTCCAGTGCAGGTGCCTACTAAGAATACAAAACACCAATACAGGTAGAAAGTATGAATGAGATCTGCTGATATATGTTCTCAGTAAGCTTACAAAGTATGATTGACTGCAGTCGTATGGCAAGTATGCAAAAAAAAAAAAAGAAGGCATGCAAAATCCCAGCAGAGGTGAACAGTAAGAAGCCGGAATCAAAGTACAACAGTTAACATTTACAGCAAAATGTTAGTTACGTTCTTAACACATGAAGTCTTACAGCAGGAAATTCCTTCCTTCTCGGACATCCACTTTATCCAGTTCAGGTAATCAGGCAATTGTAACCTATCACAACATTCAAAGATACAAGCATGCCTTTCAACTGTCCAGATTTTGTTGCAGAATGTGCAGATGTTTGCCTCACATTTTTGGCCTGTTCCTCATAAAATTTATATTTTTTCTGGCAAATCATTGAGTACTGACATCACTAAATCACACCTCTCAACCTCTTAAAGCAAGAAATCTGGACAAAGTGAAAAAAAAATGGGGGTACAAAGGCCCCAAAATAGGGACACTTTTTAAATTTGCACTTACAAACTTAGAAAGTTGACAGAACAACAAGTTTTGCATGAATTTTCTGAAGAGGAGGAGTCTGAAACCCAAATGTCTGTCTTTATTTTCTGACTTGTCTTCATTGACAAATCCTGGATAGTTGATCTGCCAGAAAACCACAATTTTATGTGACACAGACAAAAATGAGGCAAAAATCTGCACAGTTGAGAGGTATGCACTGCAATCGACCTTGTGCTGCATTAGCATTACCATTCCTGTACTGCCACTTACCACCACAATGGTTAAAGTATAATATCATGCAGTATTACAGCTGTAAGAAAGTTTCTCATACATAAACAAACATGTTTTGATTGTTTATTTAACTAGCCCATCCATCTGGACCCAAATGACTTTTTGAGCCACATGCAGTCCCAGTCAACAGATAAAGAATATATTTTGAATACATTTAATGTTAAGGCACCGTGAAGCAAAGTCATAAAACAGCGATAGATGCTCTTCACCCAGTTACCCACTTGACAACGTTAAACCTGGGCAGGGAATATCTACAGCAGAGTTCCACTTCTCACATTACTTGGGAGCTCTGAAAGAAAACCGATTCCAACTTCCCACTATGCACTTGCACATTACTTAAGGTCTTTCATTACTGGTAATTTAGGCCTCTCAACAGCTACTGAAAGAAGACATTTCATAAGTGAATTCAGTGATCGAAACATTTTGCAGCCTATTTGGACAAATAAATGACCTGACTTGTCTTCTACAATCTTTCACAGTGAGCGGTACATCTAGTTGGGTTACTCAAGTTATCACCAGTTACAGTGGCAGCCCTTATTATAAATCCCTGTTGTCCCACAACATTTTAGGCACAATAACAGAATGGGTCACTAACACACACACACACACACACACACACACACACACACACACACACACACACACACACACACACACACTTCCTAAGAAGTACCCCTCTCGCATAAAACTCTGTACAAACAAACACACATTTCTACCTAAAGCACTCCGCTCGCATAAAACTCTGCATCTGAAGTTCTGAACAGCAGCCCAGGCCTCGCCTCAGACAGTCCTTCCTTTCAGCTCCACTTGCATAAAGCTCTACACACACACACACACTTACCTATGTGCTGCTTTCCACGGTCCACCACACAAAGTTCAGTGCTGCTGCCAATCCATCTTCCATCTGTTCGTTCCGGCCCCGTTCAGTAACTTCTGCTGCTGCTGCCAATCCATCTGTTCGTTCCGGCCCCGTTCAGTAACTTCTGCTGCTGCTGCTGTCCGTTCGCTCCGTCAGTGCATAAAAATCTATCCCGCTCACATTTGTAAATTGGCCGTTCCCGCCTACTTGCATTTGAGCTCTGCATGCGTAGCGCTCCAAGGAGCGCAGTTCTGATAGGCTGGTAACCCTGACGGAGCTGATGTCATTTCGCACGTGATGACGTCAGCCCCGTCAGCGCGAAAATTAAAAAAACATTAAAAATGTAAAGAAAAAATCGGAAATGAAGGGGTGCCACTCGGGAATCGTGGCACCCCTTCATTTGAACCCCAAAACTTGGTAAAAACCGAGTAATTCAGTGCAGTTGGGAGATCTGCCCACTAGGCAGAAGTTTTTGATTTCAGGAGTTTCACAAAAGTTTATGTCTCTGTAGAGTTTACCTTGCCTAGAGTAACACAATAAGCAGGTAAAATGTCTAGGAAATCAAATTCAGTCTGTTGCTAATTTTCAATGTATTGTCTCACCCTGCTAAAACTACAGTGTATCGCAAACTGTATTTTTCCTGCTTTTATTCTGTATATCTTAAAAAAGTATTGTATTTGGCTTGAAATGGGTCAAATAATGTCATTTAAATTTCTCACAAATAATCTTCTCTGTTAAAGCATTTCTTATTTCATCTGCTTGTCAGATCCTGAAAAAAAACATTAACTAACCACAGTGCTATAGGTGATTGTTGCTTTATATTCAAAAATGCAACTGCAGAAAGAAGTGGAATGTTATTATCAGATTTAACTGAAAATCAAGCTGATCAGTTTTAAAGAACGGATTCAGACCTATGACCAAAAATATGTAAGTAGTGCTCAAGTTTCAAATGTCTCACATCAGCCAAAATCCATCTGTTTAATGTGTGTAGAAGGGATTCCTGCCTTGTTTCTGTCTCACTTGTCATCTAGGCTCATGTTAGCTTATCACCTATAATTTTATATTGTTATTGGATATTCTGCTCCTAATAAGGGCAGAGATGGGGTAAGTCATGCAAGTGCTTATGATACATTTTTTGTGACTGGATCTTTTTTTTCAGACACTACAAAAGTGTGTTTTTCATTAAAAAGTCTCATAAAACGTTTTATTTTAGGAAGAAGAATGCATTGTGTCTTAACAATAAATATCTTTTAGTTTTTTCAGAAGTAAAATGATTTAAGAAAAAAGAAAAAGGATGACATTTACAGTCTATGAATGAACCTTTTAGAGCCATCTGGATTTTGTCTAGGCCCTGAGGGCACAGCAGAAAATAGCTTGGACAGCTGTAGTTTATTTTACTGCTTTTTGTACAGTGATTTCTATAGTGTGTCCTTTTGACTACAGCAGTTGTCAATGAGACCATCATACATCTTTCATTAAGTTATTCTTGGAATGACGTTAATGACAGAAATAAAAACAATCAGTATAGCCTGCAGGTTTGTGTATCAGTCTGGAAGTCAGAATAATATAGCAAGTGGATGTAAATTGTATTGGTAGTATTAACCAAACTTGTTGTATAACAATCTGAAATGCACCCCTGGATTCAGCAAGCAGCCTTGCAGGAATAAGTTATTCTTGCATGGCAGGGACCCTTCCTGTTCAGCACGGCAGTACACCATGCATATGTATGAAGGCACTTTGTGCTCTAAAACGGACACAGTTCCGTGTATGAGCGCAGTGGGTGTGTCTGAGAGCAGAGCTCTCACAATACACATGTCCCATGCACTCCAGAATTGCCTTTCGGCAATTTAAAATCAGCGAGAATGCTCGTAACACCCCCAACCTATCAGGATAAGAAATCTGGTCAAAGCCATAAGGGACAATTGTCCCTACCAAGGCAAAAGTTGATAGAATAACACATTTAGCATAAACACATAGTGCACACCTTCCAACCTGTCAGAGTAAGGAATTTGGACAAAGCCAAAAGGGACAATCATCCCACAAAGCAGAAAGTTGATAGAATAACAGGTTCAGCATTAGCAGGGATATTCTGAAGGGTACAAATAAAAAAAACACAAGAATTTTTTTTTTTAAACATGCAATAAAGTTAAAGTGCAGCTGCGCAGGTGTGCCCGTTGCTTAGCTACACTTAGTCCAGCTTAAACAGTGCAAGAAGTTAAATAGGTTAAATAGCAAGAGGCATCCAATATAAGCAGTACTGCAATAGTGTCGTGGTTAGAGTGTACACTTTGTAAACAGCCATTCCTGGTTCAATCCGACTATTACCAATTTGCATTTTACATGTGAAAGCAGTACATAAACATTTTGTTTTTATAATTAGCTACTAAATAACATATATTTGTTAACCAGAGTACTGTAGTAGGTCCAGATATGAGGTGTCAGTTTAATACAGTTGTGAAACCCCCATATAAACACAAGTGCCCCATACAGTATAGTCACACATGAATAAATGCAATGAAAGCACATTGGGGGATGTCAGGGACAGTAAACAAATGTATAATATGTAATGAATGATGAGTCAATCCCATACAGCAGATAGTCTATAAAATAAAAAAAATAAGCAATACTAAGTATTGCACAGCTCTGCTTACCAGGTATGAGCATTGTGCAACTATGACTGCTAAGCAATGAGTAGCCCAGCTAAGTGTATTTGTCCATTGGTAAGCAGCACTGAACCTGTCCCTTTAAGCACTGCCAACCTTAGCTAAGCAGGTTTGCCCGTAGCTTAGCTTAGCTCAGCATATTCAAAACTGTCCAGTTATGGCAAAGGGCAGGAAACCAGCCATATTTAAACCCCACATGTGGGAATACAGCTCATAACTGGTTGCAGCTTCCCACTGTAGGCAGTATGGCAGGTGTTGGCGAGGGCATGCACTTCCAGGCGCAGCACTGGGGCATACAGGAGTTCAAGGTCATGGTAGGATTCTTGGTAAATAACCATGATGAGACACTGCTGCAGGGCCAGTACCAGGGCTCCCAATATAAAGCAGAAGCCTGGGACCATCTCACCCGTCATCTCACCAGTGCCACTGGTATCCCTCGGACTGGTGAGCAGGTCCGGCACCACTATGCTGACTTGAAGCAGAGGAAGAGGGAGCTCTTGGATGAGAAGGTCCAAGAAGCTAGGCAGAGGGGCGATGTCCCAGCAGTGTGTAAGCATTCATATCAATAACTGTTTACCAAAGTCCAGCCTGTGTATGTGATGGATAGGTATGGCTAAATATTTCTCTATTCTGTTTACAGCTGCAGCTGAGCAGGCTGTGAATCAGGAAGCCCATGCCAGCAGGCTGCAAAGGCTGCATTGCGAGGCTGGTGAGTAACAATCCTGCTTGTAGTAGTTATACCAAATAAATATATAGTAGTAGAAAGCCACCTGGCAGTATAAAAACTGTGTATGGGTTGTACTGAATAAACCAGACAATATGACAGTACTAGCCCCATATAAGTGATATTTCAATAAAACTGTAACTGCCTGGCAATAAAGTTCTAAATCCTGGACTGGTTGTGTTTACTCTGGTATTGTATGGCATTTAGTGTTCCAGTATCTGAATAGTAATGTGTTAACCACTGTTACCCACACTGTGCTACATAAAAATATGTCTAGGAATGTCTGTATAAGACTGTTGTAAGTACAAGGTCTGATTGTACAACCAAGAGAGACTTAGATAGAAAACACTGAAAGAGTAGACAGCAGTTTCTAAATAGCTCACTTAGATGAAACTCAAATTGTTGTCTTTTTAGCACACACAGCCATGGTTCGAATCCTGGGAGTGGTAGCAAGCTGCCTACCTCTCAACTGTACAGATTTTCGCAGAATGTCCAGATAATTGGCTCATTTTTTTGGTCTGTTCCTCTGTCTCCCTGGCAAATCACTGGGATGATCTCAGAATTCTAGTCACTAAATAATTACATACATTTGATTTTCAGACCTCAAATCCTTCAGAAAATGTATATTAAAACAAATCATGTTACTCTAGCAACTCTCCAAGTTTATAAGAGCAATATTCAAAATATGTCCCTATTTGTACCCCCATGTTGTCAAGCTTTGTCCACAGTGTGTGAATTAAGAGATTGAGAGGTATTAACTGGGAATCTGGGAATATGTATAGAAACAGTCAGGTAGTGTTAACAAACATTCCCCCATCAGGTCTGTCAGATAAGAAAACTGTAACTGCCTGGCAATAAAGTTTTAAATCCTGGACTGGTAGTGTTTACTCTGGTATTGTGTGGCTTGACATGCAGCATTCACCAACATCTGATATCAGAGTAGTACTGTTGTGTCAACCACTGCTTCTCACACTGTGCTACATAAGAATATGTCTAGGAATGTCTGTATAAGACTGTTGTAATTACAAGGTCAGATTGTACAACCAAGAGAGGCTTAGAAAGAAAACACTGAAAGAACAGACACCAGTGTCTAAATAGCTCACTCTGATAAAACAGAAATTGTTGTATTTATAGCAGACACAGCCATGGTTCAAATCCTGTGAGTGGTAGGAAACTGTATGCATAATCATACTTTCCAACTGTACAGATATTCCCAGAATGTCCATATATTTGGCCTGTTCCTCCTTTTTCCCGGAAAAATCAGTGGGATGCTCTCAGGATTGCAGTCACCAAATAATGACATACATTTGAGTGTCAGACTTCAAATCATTTAGAAAATGTATATTAAAACAAATCCTATTACTCTAGCAACTGTCTAAAAGTTTATCAGAGCAATATTCAAAATATGTCCCTATTTGTACCCCCATGTTGTCAAGCTTTGTCCAGATGTTGTGCATTAAGAGATTGAGAGGTATGTGCATAATTACAACTAGGAATCTGGGAATATATGTAGAAACAGTCAGGCAGTGTTAACAAACATTCCCTCCACAGGTCTACCAGGTAAGAGAAGTAGAATTTAGCTATAAGACAGTTGAAATATACACTGTGTATAAACATACCACTGCCCAAACCAAGGCCATAGGGTATTGTAATAATACCTGTAGAGTAATGATTAGAGCAATGATCATTAATGTTGTGAGTACTGCAAGGATATATAAGTTGTTAATTGACAGCTCTCCTCCCCCACCATATCTGCAGCAATAATCTAAACACACAAATTAGTGGGTATGTTTACACCAAACCTACTGTTGGGATATATGTCCTACTGTTTGTTTGTGTCTTTCGGCTTTTCCCGGTTAGGGGTTGCCACAGCGGAACTCCGGTCCGCTAATGATTGGCAGTAGAGTTTTACGTGCTGGATTGCCGGGCCTAACGCACAACCTTCCACGAAGGAACGCCCGTTCTCAACAAATATTAAAATGTGTTTCTATTAATGTTCCATGTTGAAATACTATCATTGGTGGCCTGTTGCTAGCAATGTAACCTGCATGCTGTTGTAATGGCCACTGTGGTTCCATATATGCATGTGTTCTGTTTGCTATGCAAGTGTTCCAAATCTGGTGTTTTGGGTTAATGGGAATATCTATGCATGCTGTTATAGCTAATCCTGGATTGTGTTGACTATTACTAACCCACATATGTTCTAAAACTGCAACACCGTAAGCACATTTGGGAAGGCCGGTCCCAGCAGACCCACCTTTCCCACCTCATCTGGCCATGGCACTGGGCCCCAGCACATCTGGGGCCCACCCTGGGACCTCCTCATCTGCTGGTCCTGCACCACCTTTGGGTGGAACCGCCTCAAGGGATGGGGCTCATCTCCCCTGGGAGTGGGCATGAACAGGATACTGTCACCCAAAGTCAGGTCTGGGGATTGGTGCATAGCGAGCTCCGAAGGGAGTTTGGAGATCTGCTGCACCATCTTGAGGGCCACATGGTGCAATTGGAGGGTCAGCCTGCCCCTCCTGCTCATCCCCCAGCATAGCCACCTTCGGGGCTGTGAAGGTGCAGTGGTGACTGCCCATGGGTGGGGACCTCAGTCCCACTGTTTCCATTTGGGGGGCTCATGGGCTTCCGATTTCCAAACACCCCTCCCCGTCCAAGGTGTTTACCCCATGTGTCATATACCACCCCTGTATGCTGTCTTGTCTGTCTTCCTACCCAACCTACCTCCTAAAATATACCTACTATCCTTCCCCAACATCCTATTCTCACCTTAAAAAAAAGGGCAATCTGTTCCCACAAACAAATTTCGCCCCATACATAGCTGTCCATTTCACACATGTGTCCACTGGAAACATTTAATCTGGTCTAATTGGCTTCACAACACATTATTGTTGTCGTCACCCATCTCTCAGAGGTTTGAGTGTCCAAATATACCTTCAAATTCAGTATATATGCACAGCTGTTGCTGTAGAAGAAATATACAGCTATGGACCTTTACTACACCCATTCTGCACATCCCTAACTACTTTCCCTAATGTCTTTCCCTCTTTGTGCCCCCTTTTTTACCACTTTCCTATCACCCCTTTTTTCTTTTCTTTTAAATTAATTAGTGTGGGGGTAAGTGGGAGTAAGCACTTTTAAGCAGTAGTAAGTGGGATTAAGCCTGTTTGAGTGGCACTAAGCAATGCCTACACAGATTAAGCACTTTTCAAGCTGTCTGTAAGCATATATAAACAGATGTTAGCATTGCTTACCACCATGCAAACCCATGCAAAAATGCTTACAACTGCTTAAAAGTCCCTTAATCACTCTGTATCCAACAGCTCTTGTTCCGCTCAGCAAAAAATAATCAGCTCTTGCAAGTCTCGAGCCCAGGACCCTGCACACCATACCCACAGCAAGTTACCATTAAGCCATTTGAGCTGTAGATATGTGTGATGTTTTCTCAAACATATCATGCAGCGCAGTCATTCTACAGTAGGGAAAATGTATTTTATATATATGTGTGTGTGTGTGTGTGTGTGTGTGTGTGTGTGTGTATACATATATATGTGTGTGTGTGTGTGTGTGTGTGTGTGTGTAGACATACATGTTATTTATATATATATATATATATATATATATATATATATATATATATATATATATATCACTCTGAACCTCTCACTGCAAAACATCTGACCAAAGGCACTGTAAATGGGGGTGAAGGGGCCCAAAATGGGGATGTCTTGTAATTATTGCCATTATCCCTTCCTCCACAGCTGAACTGTTCTGCCTTGCAACAAAATAACCAGCACTTGCAAGTCTTGAACCCAGGACCCTGCACAGCATAGCCACAACAAGTTACCAGTAAGCCATCTCAGCTGTAAGATACTAGGATAATTTCTCTAACATATCATGCAGAACAGTCGGTCTACCCTGGAGAATGTACAATGTGGAAGCGCTAAACATTCTAATGATATGTAAATATATATATATATATATATATATATATATATATATATATATATATATATTATATATATATATATACACACACACACACACACACACACACACACACACATACATATATACATATATAAATATTTATAGATATATATAATGAGAGTATATATAGAAGGTGAACTGCATATCAAACAGCCATTATTCCTACAGTTGCCACCTTTTCAAATGGCCAGTGTCTGATTATTTCCTACAAATAAGAATTATTGCATGAAACATATACCCACACACAATGCAAAGCACATGACACCACACACAGTTTGCATACATATAAATGTTTATTTGTGTACTATTGCAGTTGTTTATGCCATTTCTTATAGCATTTAGGTGTTTGAAATACATAACTGATTAATGCAACTCTCAAAGAAAACATGATACAGTAATCTGCAAAACATAACATACTTTGCTGTCTAGGCTAAAGCCTTCAAGTAGTACAACAGTGAAACACACTCTTGCCTTGAAGATAAGAATCAATCAACACTTAATTACAGATGTAGTTCAACAGCCTCCAATTACACTCTCTACTCAACCCCTAAGGGGGAAAGTATCAATTGTCACAATGTAAATGTATCTGTTACATAATGCTTAACTTAAAACATCACTATTACACTGACAAAAAGGACTGTGTGCAAGACAGTAAGCTCTAGCCCACCACTGTTCCCATGGTGAAACATATGAAAATGAAAAGCCATATACCTTAATGTTTCTTATTACTGATATCCCTCACATGTTGTAACAGCCTAGGTTAAAAATATTTAATACCCTCCCTCATAAAATGTCTTACAAGGGCATATAACAGTGTTCTCCATACACTGACCTCCAGAGTGCACAGGGTCACATGTTTTGTCAAGCTGTAGCCCTCATATATATGGACCCTACACTACAACTTGTGTGGGAGTCCACAACATCACTGGAATGATAGCAGGAATGTCAGCACTAAATAATGATAGGCCATTACCTATCAATCTCTTACTGCGTGACATTTTGACAAAGTCTGGTATATAATTGGAGGACAGAGGCTGAAATACAGGGCCATATTTGAAATATTGCTGTTATACACTGTGAAAGCTGCTGGTGTTACAGGATTGATTGCAACATACCCTTACTCAGGAATATGAAGTCAGAAACACAAATGGATGTTGCCATGTACTGATAGCAATCAACGGAGAGAATGCCACGGATATGTCAGGGAGAAGACCTGTGTGGGGAATAGACAAAACATAACAGCCAATCCTCTTGTCATCATGTGGATAGGCCCAGAGTTGAGAGCTATGCAGACAGACTGCATTCCATGAAAAACTAGCATGTACACACAAACCCTGTAAAGCTAGCAATATTCAATGCATATAACAGCAATACTCACACACTGTCCCTAGGTCTGGAACCTTATACCAAACATGTAGTTGGCCTGTGTCCACAGGTCCTGTTGCAAGAGGTATAGCTCCAATACATACATGCGAACCAAACAAACTATAAAATATCTTGTTTATAACAGACACATTGAAAATATGTTGAAAATATGTATTATGTATTTACATTCCATTCAATATTGTTATTAAAAAACATATATATAAAGAAAGTAAAGGAAACATTAAGGAATGGATATATTTAAAAGGAACTAAAAATGCGATGGTATTTGTGTATGTATATTTGATCTGAACATCCAGTTGTTGTTGAATGTAGAAATGGTAGTGCAATACATATTTAAAAGTGTAAAACTTTAAAGTACTATACTTTTACTAGTCTGTTTGATGTTTTGAAGCATAACTCACTTTAAATTTTGGCTTAGTAGCATTATAATTATTCAATTATTTAATTGTTAAAGAAATTAATTGATTGAAAAAGAGAGGTGTATATATACAAACACATGTGTAATGATAAAATGTTCCAACAGAAGGCAAAAAGCCAAGGTACCAGAACGTGTTAATAAAAGAAGTTTTTGTGTCCTACAGTGGGTGTTCCAGTTTGTTTGGTTCACATGTGTGTATTGGAGACTATTGCCAGTTTTTATGTATATAGAAATTATTTATTCTTTTGGGACATGAAGACAACTGAACCTCTAGTGACTACAGCCAGCATCTCGTTTGCAGATTTAGTTGCTAATCAGGAATGTAGATTTGCCATAACAGATCCCTGGGTCTCTCCATCTGAGAGTGATGAGATGGATACATTTTGTTTGCTGGAGAGACTGATGATCAGGGAAGTAACAACTTTTTATGATGTGAAATTGCTTGAAAAGTACATATCATTAAACATCACCCCAAGGGGTCTCCGAATTGACCGGTTGCCGGCCGGTAAATTTACAGATGATGAGCATGATCTCCTGGATGAGTGGAGGCAGGCCTCACTTCAATGTACTCTTGCTTGGTTGTGGGTTCTGATTAGAAGAAACATGTGAAACATGGAGAAATTGCAGGGGGAAATTATTATGTTACAAGACACATTATCAAATGAAATCCCCCCACAGAAATACAAGCAATTGTTTGAGGAGATTAATTTAAATGTACAAAAAGCTGAAACAAATGTCATTGAACGTAAAAAGAAAAAACTTAGTAGAGACATAAAAGAGTCTGAAATTGGTTTAATCTACACTCGTTCATATAGAGGGAGTGCTAATAACTATCGCAAGAGTAAACGGTCAGTGTCTGAAGTCCGTGATTCGTCTTTTTCTTCAGACGAACAGTATTCAGGGAGGAAAAGTATTTCTTTTGAAGAAGTTAATTCAGAAGAATCCCAGCACTCAAAAAACATGATGGAAGGGCAAGGACAGGTTCAACAACAAGCCATATCAAAGCAGGTAAGAGGAAAGAGCAACAGAAGAAACAGGAAGAAGTCAGACTGTTTAATTTAAATCAAAATGTGTGCAATAGACGTTTAAATCATTCTCATGCTTCTCACAGGGCTGTTAATAATGTAAATAATGTGACTGGTGTTCAAGATGGTGCTTATTTAACCTTTGAAATGTCTGGAGGGGTTCATGAAATGAAGAAGAAACAGGAAGAAGTAAGATTGTTTAACTTAAACGAAGACGTGTGTGGCAGATTTTTGAATCATTCCTCTGTTTTTCACAGTGTAGTTAATAATGAAAATAATCTGAATGTAGCTCAAGATGGTGCTTATTCAGCTTTTGAAATGTCTGTAGAGGCTTACGAAACTGAAGTTGTAAATAATGCACTGAAAATTATTAACCTTATTGATGTTAATATTTCTGATGCCGTTGAAAGAGTTTTACTCAGAGGGGCAAAATTTGTACCTACTAGAATTCCATCTTTGGCAGACATGATTATAGATGTTAAGAAATTTTGTCGTAAATTAAATCTCAAAGTTTTTTTTCAAATAGGCTGGACATGTTTCTCACAAATGAGGAGAATGTTAATGAATCTTCTGATGAAGATAATTTATTGAATTTAAGTATTTATGAAATGAAATGTTTGAAGCATGTATGGGTACTGATGATGGGAATCAAAACGATGACTTAGTATGTAATGTTTCATCTGAATAATTTTTCACAGGATACGGGCATTTAGAAATGCCTAAACTGACTTCATATAGTAGTTTTATGCCCCCTAATACTAGTCAAGCTATTAATGTGTATGAAAATTTAGTGTGCAAAAAAGTTGAAAATAGTTATGGCAGTTTCGTAAAGAAATGTGTTTCTTATAATTTAAGGAAGGAAGAATGGTTGGCATTGCAGGAGCCAAGATCAAATGGGATAGTATACAAAACAGCTGATAAGAGAGGTAATTGGTTATAAATGAGTACAGCACAATATGATAAAATGGTTTCAAATATATTATCTGAAGAAGGATATTATGCTAAATTACAATATAACCCTTTACGAAGATTTTTAACAGAGTTAGATGATATATTGGAACATGGAGAAAGATTTTTTTTTTTGAAACATAAAGATGTTAAAAAATTGATTGTTAATACACTCAAATACGCATATATATATATGCTATCCCTAAAATACATAAAAGTCTGCAAATCCCCTGGTACGACCTATTATTTCAGGAATAAGATCTTTCCCAGAAAATGTTAATTTTTTTTGGATTTTCATTTCAAGAAATATTTAACTGCCATACCCTCTCATGTTAAAAATACTCAGCAGATTTGTCAAGAATTGGTTAATCTAGAATGGAAAGATGATTCATTTTGGGTAACAGTGGATGTCACTGCTTTGTATTCTAACATTGATAAAAGATGGGGTATGGAGGCAATGGCCAGAAAACTGAGGGAAAGGCCACGCTCTTCAGTTTTGCTGACCCTCCTTGAATTTTGCTTAACTCATAACTATTTCACATGGAAGAATGAATTTTTCTTACAAAGGAGGGGAACGGCGATGGGGGCGGCCTTTGCCCCATCATACGCTATCATTTATATGGGTGATTTTGAAAGTCAGTTTATGTTGTTACAGGATTATTATGTGTACTATAAGAGATGTATAGATGATTTGTTATTCATTTGTAAGGGTGATCAGTCTGAGTTTGCGGAATTTATGGAAACTCTGAACAATAACCCACATGAATTGAAATTCACTTGGGGCATTGATAGGGAGAGCATCTCATTTTTGGATGTTATGTTTTATGTAGATAACAACAAGAGGATACAGCACAAACCATATAGAAACCCCTCAGCTGTTAACAATTTCCTGCATGCTACAAGTATGCATCCTCCCCACTTGATTGAGTCATTACCATATGGGGAATTCAAAAGAATCATTATGAATACCTCTGAAGTCAATTTAAAGGAAACAAACTTAAATGAGGTATATATTAAATTAAAGAACAGAGGGTATGCTGACAGAATATTGCAAAAAGCAGAGAATAAGATCATAGGAACAAGTGAGGACTGTACAAGGGTTGGTGGAAATTATAATGGAAGAAAAATCAAACATAGTACAGAGGATGGAGAGGGAGAAGATAAATTGTTTTTTGTTACAAGATACTCTGATTTTTCTCCCATTTTACAGAGAATTGTTAGGCAAGCATGAGAAATTGTCAGTGAGGACAATTCAATTGGCTGTTTGTTTCCTAAACACATATTGTTTTCTTATAGTAGGTATAATAATTTAAAAGAACTACTTAACAGAAAAGGTTTAAAATCAACATGTTTGGATGTAATGGGTAAAATTTTTGAGACCTATAGCTGTGGTAATTGTTCAATATGTAATCTAGTAAAAAATTTCGATAGTAGAAAGATTTATGGAAAATTGTATAGGGCCTATGAATATTATAATTGCAACAGCTGTGGTGTGATCTATATATTGGTTGTGACTGTGATCCAACTTCCTGGTATATTGGTCAAACTACCAGGAAGGCCAAAGTACGAATCTTAGAGCACTTGTGTAATGTGAGGAGACAGAGGTTAGAGAGTCCCGTTGCCATGCACTTTATGTCTAAACATCAAGGGTCAGACAAGAGTTTATTCTTTAGTGTCATAGCACGACCGACTAATATTTGTGGGAATTTTAAAAAACAATTAAACAGACTAGAGAGTAGAATGATCATCAGTTTTCATACATGATGTCCTTATGGAATGAAGTTGGAAAATAATTTAAACATTTAGATAAAATAAGTAAAATGCAATAATTTATTACATTAGAAAATGTATGTATTAGGATATGAATTTCTCATACATATAAATATTTAATGCATCAAAAGAAATTTGAAAACATTGCAATATATTAACATAAGATTGTACTATTGTTAAATAGCATTGGATGTAGTTAGATGTAATATAATATACAGATAGTTTAGGGTTCAATCAATGTTTTGGTTGTAGAGAGAAACATACACATATAATGGGGAAGGATGAGTTAATATTGTGTTTATAACAGACACACTGAAAATATGTTGAAAATATGTATTATGTATTTACATTCCACTCAATATTGTTATTAAAAACATATATATAAAGAAAGTAAAGGAAACATTAAGGAATGGATATATTTAAAAGGAACTAAAAAATGCAATGGTATTTGTGTATGCATATTTGTTTTGAACATCCAGTTGTTATTGAATGTAGAAATGGTAGTGCAATACATATTTAAAAGTGTAAAAATTTAAAAGTATTATACTTTTACTAGTCTGTTTGATGTTTTGAAGCACCATTCATTTTAAATTTTGGCTTAGTAGCATTATAATTATTCAGTTATTTAATTGTTAAAGAAATTAGTTGATTGAAAAAGAGAGGTGTGTGTGTGTGTGTATGTATATATATATATATATATATATATATATATATATATATATATATATATCTATAGGAACACATTTGTAATGATAAAATGTTCCAACAGAAGGCAAGAAGCCGAGATACCAGAACGTGTTCATAAAAGAAGTTTTCGTGTCCTACAGTGGTGTTCCAGTTTCTTTGGTTAGCATGTGTGTATTGGAGAGTATTGTCAGTTTTTATGTATGTAGAAAGTAAGAGGTATAGCTACCTGCTGTCTACAACACCGCTGCCCACACACAGAAGGGATGAGAAAGAGAGAGAAAGAAAGAGAGAGAGAGAGAGAAGGAACCTGAAGATAAACCAGGTATGTGCAACATGTAAGCATGTAACTGAATGCAGTAATTGGTCTGTAAAAATGGGATAGATGATTATGAAAGATGTATATGTGCCATCAGTACTTGCTGTAATGATGTCCTGCTTAACAAATGCTATGGACATAACATACGGCTCTGTTTGCAGTGGGCCATACCTGTCAACTGTGCAGATCTGCACATAATGTCAATATTTACCCATCATAGTGTTTGTTCTGTTCCTCCAAACATCTATATTACTCTGGCAAATAGCTGAAGGTGGAAGTAATGAAGTCATGACAGACACATGAGTTTCAGACCCCACCACTTTCAGAAAAGTCATGGTAATGTGAAATGTATCATGCACAAACTTCATAGGTTTTTAATAGGCATATATACGATCTGTCCCTATATACCCCCCCTAATGTTAGGCTTTGTCCATATGTGATGCTTTAAGAGGTGGATAGGTTGGGTCACAGCTGAGGAGCCTGACACACCCTGGGAAAGGACAGTTCACATATGGCAATCACTACAGTGTCTGTCAAACAGTCGTGTCTGTGCCACTGTTAGGCCAGTTAATGGGATGTTGCCCATATCCATATGTTACCTGTGAATATGAGTATTCTACATGTTTGTATTGTAAAACTAGGATACCTATATAAGGCATGAGCATAGTAAAGCACTGTTGCAGATGTGTGTGTTAAACTGCATGTGATATGTTGAATTAATAACATTCAACTGTACAGCGTTCTTCTGGACAAAGTTCACAGTTGTGACAGATATCTGTAGTCACTTACACATATACTTGCATTATGGCAGCTAGATACGTTATCAAAATTGACTTCCCTGTGTTGTCACCCACTAATGTGGACCAATGACCAGAAGTCCTGATATAACAGGTTGAGACGTATAATTGAGCTGCAAGACTGTAAATACAGTGTGCCATAATGACATAGAATGCAAATGTTTACCAGGTATCCCTTGAGCATGTATATATATATATATATATATATATATATATATATATATATATATGCATATATTCAGCTGAAAGGCACAAAAGTAATAACATGGGTCACAAGCAGTCCGGAAAATAGGATGTGCATGTTGCACATGTGTGTAAAATCACTGTTACTACATACAACAAAATGAAATGTGTACTGCTACTGATTGTTGCATTGCCATGACACTGATATGAGTACTACAGTAGGCATGCTTACCACGTAGTAATCAGAGAAGTGTACAACTGTGTTATGACCCACTGTCCATGCCTACCACTAACAGCTATATCAACACCCATATACACTGGATATCAAAGTGTACACACCCCTGTTGGAATGCCAAGTCTGTGTGCTGTATGCCAGTGAGACCACAGGAAGTCATGTCATAGGTTCATAGGTTCATAGGTTGGTACTAGGCTATCAGCCCTAGGGCCTACACAAGCCTAGCCATAACAATTCCCTGGCTATTTCTTCCCACACTATTTACTTCCCTGGACCCCTGTATAGCAGGGCGACTGACGTGATCCCCGGGGTGAATTTCCTTTCTCCCATCCAATCGTCAAGGTTCCTTTTGAAGAGGACCAAAGAGGCACTCTGCTTGACATGTATGGGCAATCTATTCCAGAGTCTGGGGAGTCTCTGGGTCAGGAACCTATCCCTCCAGCATGTTTTGTTTATTGTGATGACAAGGTTTAGATCCCTGGAGCGTGTGGCTCTGAGGGATTGGGATTTCTTTAAGTGTAGCATGTCCAACAGCTCTGAGTTTGACATGGCCTTGTATGTTAAGCAAAGATCGCCTCTGAGTAGACGATATGCGACAGAGTATAGCTGGAGTTTTTTAAGGCGGTCAGCGTAGGTCATCCGCTTTAGGCCTGTGATTCTTTTAGTGAGGTATTTCTGTGGCCTTTCCAATTGTTGCAGATGTCTTAAGAGGTACATACCAAACGGGGCATTGTATTCTATAATGGGGTCTAATGAGGGATGAGTACAGTGGGACAATGACCTCCTTTTTTCTGGATGAAAAGCCCTTAGTGATGAGGTGTGCCACATAGAAGGATTTCCTGACTGTTGTGGCGATGTGGTTATTGAAGGTGAGACCACTGTCCACCTGTGTCCCTAAGTCTCTTATCAAACTTTCGGTGTTTAGTGTACTGCCACCTATATGGTAATTCACGGATACATGTTTTTTCCCAAAGGGGATAACTATACATTTCTTGGCATTGAGCTTGAGCCCATGGCTCTGGCACCAAGCATCTGTTTCTGTAAGGCCCTTTTGTAGAGTATCCACATAATTTGGGGATTCAATAATGGCTCCCAATTTGCAGTCATCTGCAAACTTTGTTATTCAGAGTCCCTTAGTGTTGGCCTGTACTTCAGAGAAGTATATGCCAAACAAGAGCAGTCCCAGGACTGAACCCTGAGGTACTCCACTTGTCACTTGTCTGGAGTTGGATTTGGAGTCGGCTACTTTTACAGTGTGGGTTCTATCAGTAAGCCAGTTAGCAACCCATTGGGTGATGTAGGGATTAATGCCCAGCTTAGTAAGTTTATCTATGATTCCAGAGTGGGGGATGGTGTCAAAGGCCTTGGCAAGGTCTAGATAGGCTGTGTGGACCACCTTACCCTTGTCCATGGCTCTGGAGACTGATTCGAAGAAGTCAATCAAGTTCAGGAGACAAGATCGGCCCTTCACGAACGCAAACTGGTCAAAACATTTCCCACCTCAAATGTGACCAATAACATGTACAATTCTATTGAAAAAGAAACAAAGCTGTTTCATGGAAGGTGAGCAACCATTGCCAAGTGAAGATGTGATATGACGTTAGAGTACAAACAAAGACAAATGGATGTTGTAATCACCTCAACAGGTGTTTACACAACATACCAATGTAAGGGTGTGCACACACATTCAACTGGCTTACTGCACTGAGTATTACTTCCTATGTGCTGGAGGGACAGTTTCATTACCCAGAGACTGTCCATGCTATGGAATAGACTTCCCATACATGTCAAGCAGAGCACCTCACTAGCCCTCTTCAAGAGAAATCTTGATGAGTAGATGGGAAATAGAAAATTCACCACAGGGATCACTCTAGTGGCTTTACTCGACAGAGGCACTGGGAAGTAAGGTCAGGTGGCACAATGCCAGGGTAATCCCATGGGCTAGATTTGTAAAGTCTCCAGGGCCATTAGCCTAGTACACTTATGAACCTATGAACCTATATGTTTCCACAGGGCAGGTTGTTATGTTCCCTAATGAACTGAGCAACCTATAAGACACACCACAGGTGGGGATTGTGTTGACGTGCTTTTGTGGGGTCATGTTCCAATTGCACAAGTACCATGCATTGTAACAGGGGTGTGTACACTTCATATCCACTGTAGCTATATGGAATCAGCAGTACCTTACCTGTACAACCATCCTCCACCAGCGATAGAGTAATCCCCCTTGGTGGACACCACCACGATACAAAGCACATAATAGGTTGCTATAGTGGCTGTACAGGGACACATAGGTACAGACCACAACTTGGAAGCAAGTGCACCTCTATCTGAGCAAGCATGTAGGTTCACAGGTGACCTCCTGTAAGGGTGACTATGACTAGAAATCAGACATATGCAAAACACCAAGGCCAATTGCAACCATGTCTGCACATATGTACGCAGTCTCAGACCCAATAACACAATTCAACCTGTAATGGGGGTAAAGCACACCTCATACACACATGCTATGGATACAGGCAACCTGCATCAGACAGGGTAGGTGGAAACAGTGGCACCCTGTCCACAATAGTAGTACAGAGGGATATGCACATCACCCACACTCCTGCCCTCATCAGTGGTGAGCATGGACATAATGCCGACTGATGGTAACAACAGCAAGTCTCCATGGGGCATGAGAACATCACAGTTTGCCTCCTACATGAACACAGGCATGTGCTTACAGTCCCATCACACACTACAGTCAAACACACTCATGCCACTATCCACACTCCATCCACATGGAAGATGGCCACTGTCATCCCTCTACACAGAAATAAATGGTATGTAGTAGATTATGCCATTAAGTCTCCAACACTGGGGGAACTGGACAGGTCAGGGCCAGGAGTGTAATGTAAAATGTACAAGCCATGATAGCTTACCGTGTTATGGTATAGTCTGGATTACTTGCAAGTAATATCCACTTTTGATGTGCATGTGAACAACTGTATGAGGTCCTCTGATCTTTTTTCCTGTTTATGTCTTTCAGGTACAATGTCCCGGGAACACCTGCCCGCATACACACCCATGTAAAAATGATGCTATAATCCAGTTCCTCATAGTCAATCATGCCATCCTCTTCAGGTGCAGGGCCCAGGATCTGCAGGAGAGGACCGCCCTGTGGAACGAGCTTATCCACAGGGTAAATGATGTTGGCCTTCACAACCACAATTATGAGCAGGTGTGGCATTACTGCACATCTGATCCGCCATGCCTGTCAGCATGCCGCTGCTGTTAGGAGGGACCAGCTAGCCACAGGTGGGGGTCATGACATCCAGCCCCCACTGAAACATGCTGAGGAGCTCCTCCCCAGCCTTGGTGCACCCGCTCACCAGCCAAGCCAGCAAGCTGAAGACAGCATTGTGGAGGTGGGTGCCACCCTCACAATGGACGAGGAGTGTGCAGGTAAGGCCCCAGGGCACATTAGTAGACCACTGTTGCTTATCTGTTTTCATCTGTAAAGTATCTACATGTATAAGTCTGTTGCTGCAGTGTAGTAATGAACAGATGTGCATAATCTCTAGTATTGTGGGTTTGTACTGTTGATGTGCTGAAATGCTGCTCCCACCCTGTACCAATACCACAGGTGTGGCTACTGACATTACGTCTCTCACACAACTATTTAGGTTCCTCTGGTATACAACTGGGGCAGCAGCCTGTAGCTGGTGAGTATGGAGTTGTTTTGTTCAGGTTTGCCAATACACCGGCCATGTTATGGCCATGCTATTTGCCATGCACACATTTAACACACCTACCCATAATGCATGCTGTACATGTTCACTTATTGTTGCTATTAAGTGCACTGCATCACAGTGGTCACCATGGTGGCATATCTTATGGGTATGTAAGAGTCCTGCAGTATACCTAACAACCTGTCAGTGGAAGATGTGCGGACAGAGATGAGCATAATGGTGGGACAAATGGCCTACAGTAGGGACATGTCTGAAACATTACCCTTATACAGTGGCTACAACAGTATATACACCACTATTACAATGGCAACTGGTCCTAATCTAAACAACGGCAAATCACAATACCACATTCTACACCTTTTACAACATGTAATGTGATCCTAACATGAGCAATGAATGTGTAATATGGAATCCTATGTTAGGACAACAAATATGGGAAATACATACCTTAACAAACACTGGAATCATATGTGTGCACACTTAACAATATGTTATTTGGAGAGTGTGCACACATATGCTTCCAGTGTTGTGAGGTACTGACAGCATTCACTCTTCTTGGGTACACACCTTCCATACCTTCCATCAAGTACAGGGCCTCAATGTCACACCAAGTAATGGTCTGCTGTCCAAGAAGTATGTCCATGCCATTTGCCCACTCACCTGCAACAGAGGCAGATGTGGCTTGCACACATCTTACAAACCATGAAATGGATCCCATATCTGAAAGGTAGCACTCAGGAGTGGGAAAAGTAGCCTTACCTCACCATTGCATATACTATGACAAATAGTGCAGACAGTCATGTATGTGTGTATGACGTATAGGACAACATTAATGTAGAAAATAAACAGATGCCCATCCTAAACAAATGACAACACATGTTGCAAACTGGTTATGGAGGCTGCCCAGAAACATGCAGCAACACTGAGGGACTTGCAGGAATGTCTAGCAAGTACTGCCTGTGCAGTACCTGTGTTGACAATTGCCTGGAATCTGCATAAGTATGGCCTATGGGTTAGGGTAATCAGACGAAAGAGTTGTTCCACAGGAAACATCATCCAGGGCTCTCTACAGGTAGCATATGCATAACATCAGATCTCTCAAAAGCATGTATTGCAATGTCCAACGGTGTCATGAGACCAGGACCGAAACCTACAGACAGTATTCATAAAGATACATGCGGTGCACAAGCAACACCTCACTCCACCTCAGGACCACCATCCCCATTTTTACCTTGCTGGTGCCAGTGTACACCTTTAGGTTTGCTGTTCATTAGCAGGAACTAGGCTGGCAGACATGGCATTTCGAATTTGGAACACTGCATAATAACACTCATGTGTGGCCCATAGTTGTAAAGCATCTGCAATAAGGCTGAGGATGGGTAGGGGTATCATCCTGAAACATAACAGTGAACTGAAGCATACATCCAAAGCTCGCTAAGAATGGCTGTATCTGAACACAGTCAAGGTCATGAATTGTGCCAGATATAACCCTGACTCCACAGCAATAGTGAAAGCACTGTGTGACCTCCAAGGGCTGTGCACATGACCTGACCTTGCAATCCGGCAGAGTTGGGGGACATTTGTAGGGCGGAGTGACCAAATAATGGCAAGTGAAGATGGGCCATGCTAGTAAACCCCTTCCAGGAATAGTGACTGCTGTAGTTCACTTAACAGGTGCTGCAACAAACCATTGTGTTAAGGGTGTGCACACTTATACAACCCACATATTGTATGCATCTCATTCAGCATCTGCATGACTAACACATTTGTTTGATACTGCATTGGATTGCACAGGTCATATGTCACATATCAGGTGTGTGTAATGTTAACATATGCAGTATTATGGCCCCATTGCATATCATGGAAGAGGCTGGCATGTCAACAAGGGTGTGTACACTCCTCATATCCACATTAAGCTTTGAAGGTTGTCAGTGTATTCTGATTTTATTGCTCATACATGCAATACTGATGATGAGATATGCAAATCAGAGGTCAGGCATTAACTATTGACATCAGTCCTCATATCATCCCAGGTATGTGTCAGACAAATGAAAAGGGGATGTGAGCAACAGAGCAAACATAACTGCCACACATATACACATTCAGCAATGATGTGTACACTTGTGAGGTATGGTGCACGGCACATGACATTGTGCTGTACAGGTGAACAGCAATACTGTGTACATGGGGGCAGTGTGTCCCAGGGGAATGGGCATCACCTACTAACACAACTCATGCATCACAGAGATGTATAATGTTGGTAACAAGGATTGAGTATGGCTGCAGTGCATGCTGCTGAGTGCCATATGTCATGCATGTTGACTGTTGGGTAATGAGATGTCTGTGTAATATCTTTAAGCCACCTCACCTGTAAGTATGTGGTCTTAAATTACATTTTTTGTTTGCCCCTCACAGGTGGCGAGGTGGGTCAGGGTCCCTCCTGCAGGCAAACTGATGTTAGTGTCCATACAGACTCTGACAATGATGATAGGCATGGTGAGGCACAGGCAGGGTTGTCAGGGGCTGAAGCTGTGCCATCGGTTGACATCCCACTTTTATCCACCCCATCACCGCACACAGTCTTAATGCCCATACATACCCCATCACCAGTGGCCATAGATGAGGGACAGTTGGTGGGTGGTGGTATGGGACAGGACAGTGTGGGGATGATGGCAAGTGTGTCTGTACACAGCAGCCATAGCAGGATGACCAGTGAGGTACCACACAGGCAGATGTACAGGGATGCTTGTAGGTGGGCTGCTGGCCATCATGACCCTGGCAGAAGTGCCACAGCAGGTGTCACCAGATGCATGTTTCAGGCCATCATGGAGGCACAGGCATGTAGGGAACATTACACCAGAGAGAGTCTGAGGCTCCAGAGGGCTAATCATTCTGTTGTACTTGACAACATCCATGATCTTGCAGGTGCCCACCGCTATTTTGCAGAGGTCCTGGATAGATGGTTGGGTGAGATGGTGGGAATTCTCGACCATGTGGTGTCTGTGGTAGAGCATGTGGTGGGATTAGGGCGGTGGCCATGTGGACGTAGGTTAGCAACACCAACAGGTGGAGGTCTACATGGATGTGCAACAACTCACGGCTGCTCCCATAGTGGCAGTACCAGCACCAGCAGTGCAGGGCGCATGCTGTTCACACCACACCACAGCAGGTCACGTGCACGTGGTCCTGGCTGGTCCCAACAGGAACGCGGATCCAGTGGACAATTGTCATCATTAGGGGAGAGTAACATGTCTGGGCTTCTGTCTGGTAGTGCCCGTGAAACCCCTGGCAGGCACAGTTCCCATGTCCGTGGCCAGAGACAGTGAACTGTACACCCTGCCATGTATGGTCTGCAGCTGTTCAACAAACCCCTGGAAAGGGCAGCCACATGGCAGACATATGTGCATACATGCCCACACACTTCAGCAACACAGCTAGGGCACCTCCATACCTACGCACACCATATCTGCACAGCCCATTTAATAAAGAACCCCCTAACCCACACACATGATGTCAACCAAACAGCTCAGCCTAGGCCTCTGGCAAACCCACAATGCACCCTGTGCATATGATGATACCTGTGCCACATCCCTGTCATCCATACCATTGATGCAGGGACATGCTAATATGGTTCTGATGCACAGGGTAAATGTACTAAGGTTTAGCAATGTAATGCTGTTTAACATGTTTTCAGCTGGAATGATTAATGCTTACATGTCAGGGTGTGTAGCAGTCCAGCCATGATGCATTATAGCTGTTATTAACACTGACTGATTGTGGTCTCCATAATGTATTCTGTTTGTGTTCTAGGTGGCCATGTGTCAGCAGGATGTTGGTCTGCTGTCCTGTTCTACAAGGGGTGTAACACTGTGGTGACACATTGACTGTGTCATATCTCTGGTACAGCTGAACACAGGAAACAGGTCTGTATAATAGTTACTGCATGTGCCACATGGCTGATAGTTCTGAGCGGTGTATACAGGTGAGTGCATGGTGGCTGATGTCAGCAGCTCTTCTACAGTGGACAATTGTGAGTGTACTGGGTGGCACACACCACATGTCCATGAATAACACACACACAGAGGCTTTGGTGTTGATGCAATACACAGAGAATACTGTTCACCTGGCTGTACTTCATTTTGCAGTGAACTCATTTTGGCCTATGTAATACCACCCAGGCCAAATTGCCAAAACATCACATCAGGAAATAATCAATATGCTAGTTTAATGTCATTGACGATGGTACTGGCAGAGTATATGCCCTCTTCCCCAATGTAGTGCTATCTTGGAGTTGGTAGACATAGGGGTGCTGGTGTGGGTGGCACAACCCTCACTTTGGAGGGTGTGGGGTAGCGTAGAACCACAAATAGTGTGATTAACAACTACTTAACCTGTTAACATAAACTGTACAGTATAACAGCACACTAAGCAGGGGATACCCACAACAATAACCCCACTGTGGGTGGCTGTGGCCACAACAACCATACCCATGTATATATACCAACTCCTGTGTCACTGTACAGCTGTACAGTGGGGAAGAGGGCATTTACACATTTACTACTAGTTTTGTTTGAATGTATTTCCACAAGATGATTGCTTTGAAATGTTACCTTTAGCTAGTTAGTTTTTGGACAAATGATCTCCTGGGACATATATTTTCTGCAAACTGAAGTAGATCCCTTCACATATACACACACTTACTTGGAAACACTGAGAGTAGAGCCCCTACCTAGATACTTATTGCTACTAATGTGTTTGGCTTTAATTGCACACACCACCAAGCTTTTAGGGTGAGGTGTGTTCCGGGTTTCCTGTTAAGTGAAGAACATCACCAGGCCTTGTACAGTATGGTAATGGGGGATGTACTGGGTGTTAATGAACAACACATAGTATGACATACTGTCATATATACATTGGCAAGCACATACAGTCATAGACACATTTGACAGACCTGGGTTTTGCAGTGCTAACTACCTTGCCAGTGAGTACATTCTGTTACAGAGATTTTGCACATAGCACATGCATCACTGGGCTGGATAGTGTAATCAGTTATCTGCATGGTTGATGGTGACAGTGGTCCTCATACAATGGACCTTGGGATATGTACTGGAGGTACCATGGTGTAAAGACAGTATAACCAGCACCCACACCCCACACTGGATATTGTACTCACTGAAACCCATGATAATGCTCTGACATACCCACAATCACATATTGACAAGGACTGCAATACAACCCCTTGTCTATCTAATCAGTGCTACTACAGGAATATGCATTTATTGCACATGCCGCATGGATAGTTGGGTGAGGGTTTGTCATGGCTCTCCTAATGTCAGCAACATCACTATCCCTTATAATGTATGGCAAGGTTTATTGTATTTGGAGAATGTGGCCTCAGAATGCCGTCTCTTACAAATATGCACACTCACACGCATATACACTTGCCAGGACTCAGAGGGTAACTCATGCCCATCTACCCATTTGTAGAACAGTTCTATGCTGGTCCTGCCAGCTCCAGGTAGCCCATAGGGTGACGAGTGTAACAAGGCACATTTAACATCAATTACAGCAGCAGCTGTTTTTACGTATAGCAATTGGGAGTGTAGTGGGTGAGAAGGCCCTCAGAGTATTGTCAACTGCAAGTTTACAAACACACAGATACTGTTATTCTCAGTAATGCACACTGACACATTTGTCATTACTGGGGTCCATAGGAGCAGATGTGCCTAGGTGTGTAACAGACTAATGTCCATGGAGAGGTGAGAAGAGTAGGGCATGTGGGTACACTGGTATCATGCCACCTGACATTTGTCAGCAGGCCATCTATCAACCAATACCACTTTGAGTGATCCCCAGGGTGACAGTTAAATTTAACATCTAATCATCTGATTTTCTCTTTTAGAGGGCCAGTGAGGTGCTCCAGTTGCCATGTATGCAACATATATTACATAACATGGCCAGTGTCTGGGTTAGAGACCTGTACCCAAGCATGTCATATTGACTGTGGTAGTCTGGTTGAGGTATCCTTGGCATGTGGTGCATTCAGGGTGGGGCTTCCTAGCTTTGGCATTCATAACACAGCTGGGCAGACATGTCAGTGTCAGTCAATCATAGATTGCCTGTAAGCAGCCAAGATGGATACCTGGCATCTGCACATCTGTACAGAGGACAGACAGAAATTAGCAACCCAACAGGTTATGCATTAGGATGAATGTTTTGACAGATAGATGTATGACACTGATAGCTATGCCATTACTACATGACAGTAGCCCTCAATGACATGTCCTAAACACATAGACACATAGTAGTCTACAGTTAATATCCACTTATCAGATCATATCCAATAGGGGATACTTAATAACATACAGCTCAGACACCAAGAACACGATAGTCAGTACTCAGAGTCCAGCTTTGCATGCAGGAGTGCATGGTTTCAGTACTACAATCTGCAATCTACTCTTACTTGGAAAAGTACTGTTAAAAGTAGTAACGTAATGATACAATACATGCAAGTGTGACTGCATATAACCTGGGACACTATCCATGTATAAAACACATACAAAGAGAAAAGATTGCTGTACTAGACATGTATACTCAGGTGTCCGATACAGTATACTCACTCCCCTTGCTACTGTAATGACAGCGCATATAAGCATGTTATATACATGGAATTAAATACACTTATTAAAGATATCATTACCCTGCTATTTTATCAGACTGGAATGTGATCACTGGTTACCAGGGCTGAGCTATGCTTAGCAGGTGTAAGCATTGCTTAAATGTAAATGCTAAGTGGATTTGCGCACTGGTAAATGAAGCCTACACGGTGTAAGCACCTTTTCATTTAACCGTATGTTAGCACTGCTTACCTTTGCACAAACCCATGCAAACCCGCTCAAAGTTGCTCAAAACTGCCTTAACCACTCAGTATCCAACCGTCCTTGTTCTGCCTTAGCAACTAAATAAACAGCCTTTGCAGGTCTTGAACCCAGGACCCTGTACATTATTGTCACAGCAGTTAACCACTAAGCCGTGAAGATGTCTGTTGTTATTTCAAATATATCATTCAGCACACATACTGAATATTAGTAAACAACTGCTTTGACTACTACAATTATTTAGTACTTGTAAGTGGAAATAGTGTTGAATCAGTCATGTTTTTATATCTAAATATACACATATCAGATAAATAATAGTGGGATACATCTGGGAAGGTATATACAACACTAATGTTTACATATGACAAGTATATGGATATATATATGTACATATGTAGATATATGTATACGTGTACATACACACATATATATTTATATATATATATATATATATATATATATATATATATATATATATACATATTCATGTGTATATATATATATATATATATATATATATATATATATTTATACATACATACAAATGTATGTATATATAACATATGCCCATAACATGTAGTGGAGTCATACCTCAGCACCATACGTCACAACCTCTTAGTGCAAGGGAATGTAATGTAAGTATTGCAGGTATAAATGTAGAATGTTGCTACAGTAACAGGGGTTGTGTCAACAGATATGTGTAGGAAGTCACTTCCGATACTGACATGTACGCCATCAGTTACTAACAGACATCATAAAATCATCAAAGTGAAGTACAACACAAATCACAGTAATGATCCTGTGGAATACAGCAGAAATATGACAAATATACGTGGACAGTCTGAAGCAATCTAGTTAGTCCAGAGGTATACACAGAACTCCTTAGGGCAAGACATGTGGACCAAGCCTGACAATGTGGATGTTAACAGCCATGAAAATGGGGATATAACACAAATACTGGAGTATATAAGCTCACACAGTTTATGCATTCACATGTCTGTCCTAACACATATTAATCAGACGAGCAGAGGTCCCAAGCCCACACACTTCCCACTAGTTAGTGACATACATCTTCACAGCATCCCACTGCTTTTTCAGAAATACACAACACATATGGTGGCCAGGCAACAGTACATCTGACAAATATTTTATTTATTTATTGACATTTGTTAACCGGGTTAGTCCACCTGGGCTTGTGCCCTATTTTCAGTGGAGACCCGAGGAGAAAAGCTCCATTAATAAACTTTAACAGTACAATACAATGGTAACAATTTTTGAATTAAATACAGGTATAAGAGGCAGAAAGAGATTTAAATAAGTTGTTATACAGGAAAAGGTCAGTATACAAAGTTGAAAGCATACATAGAGTAAAATCACACACAGAAAACATCTATATGCAAAATCACATATAATATTTTACATGTATATTTAAGTAAAAACAGTTCTTTTTAGTCTTTGATTGACTGTAATTAATAAATGGTACTTTACATGGAGTTGCAGATAGTGAATGGAGTAAAATTCATGTGAAAGGAGTAAAAGGAGGCTAAGTAGGGTCATGACAGGGGCAAGTCTTGGAGATGAGCAGAGGAGTTTTTAGTTCATTTTTAAACTGAGTGGAGTGGGTAATGGAGAGTATGTCAAGGGGAAGTTTGTTCCAGGAATGGGCGACAGAATATTTATATAGTATTTTGCCTACAGATTGTTTGGTTGGTAGATGTCCAGTAGCTGCTGGTTAGAAGTACGGAGGGTCCAAGATGGAGTATAGGTAGAGATTAAGGAAGAAAGAGATGGACAGAATGAGGGTTTGTAAAGAATAGAGTGTAGCATATGAAATTGAGATAGCAGCAGTTGTTGGGGGAATTCAAGCCATTGGAGAGAGTTTACTGCAATACAGTGGTGTGAATTGTGTGGTGAATTAGTAATGAATCTAGCTATTTTGTGATAAGCTTGTTTGAGTTTGTTCAGAGTGGTGGCCTGAATATTGGTAAGAACTGGAGTGGCATATAGGAGGGGGGGGGGTTATATCTGGACATAATATCACAGTAGGTAAATACACTGAGCTGCTAGGCATGTCACAAAGCACTGTGTAAACTACAGGCAGACTGCAACAACACTGAACCAAGTTTCCTATGGAGGAATACACATGTATTTACAAATATAGCAGGCACTACTGGCATGTAACAGCATGGAGTAACAGACACCAGTGTGAACGTGCATACCCACAACCATTCTCAACACAGTCACAGTCACATTATGGTAAGCCTAATTAACAGTACAGTATATGGACTGTGTGAACAAAACCATCCTCATATTTGCCGCTCACACACTAACCCTACATATACTGGCCCAATTCACAGTGTAGTCTGATGCCTGACTGTGGTATGGGACATGTCTCAGTCTGGCCCTACAAACATATACACTGATAGGGTACCAGAAACTGGAGAAGCATGCAACGTCAGATAGAGCAGGACCAAGAACACTGACATCTACCATAGCCTGTACACAGGCCAAGTAACATATTCACAATACACTGCTACACAATACTGACACTCTTTCAACAATCACCATAAATACACAGACTTCCCTACTATACAGACTACAACAGAATGTCCAGGTTTTGTCCTCAAATATAAGGCCTACTATACATAACATGTCTAGCAGTCTGCAATATCACTGGCTTGTTATCAGGAATGATGTCAGTAAATAATGATATACTGTACATATGCACCTCGTAATGCATGACATATGGACAAAGGGTGACAGACTTGGGGGACAGAGGCACAAACACGGCTCCCTATTACACTGTCACAGATGCAGGTTGTTGAATACATCTTTGTCTAACTGAAAAGTGAAAAATGGCAAAATAGCGAAGCGGCTTTTCAGTGAATTATTTCCCTGGGAAAGAATTCATTTAGCCGCTTTCACTACTTTGCCTTTTCGGCACTGTAGTGTGATCTCGGAGTTGGTATATTTAAGTAGGGGGTGTGTGGGGGGCACAGCCCCCCATGTCAGGGGGTGTGGGGAAGAAACACCCCACATTACGTAATGTTTTGCAGTTTTTTGTTTTTTGTTTTATTTCGGAACAGCAATTTTTTTTCCTTGGAAAAAAAATCGCTGTTCTGAGGTTTCAACGTTGTAAGCTTTCTCTTACATGGGGTCGATTATATGTCATTTGCTCTTCTGAGTGTGCGATATCATAATATAAACCCACAAACACAGGGCCAATATTGACATATTGCTGTGATAAACTGAGAAAATTCCTGGTGTACCAGGGTTTGTGGTGACATATCTCTTCTGAGGGATATGAAATCAGTAACACACATGGATGTCACCATGTACTCACTGCAATCATCAGAGTATGATACTGCATTTCTAAAGATAGGAAATGTGTGAGTAACACACTGTATCTAAGACTCAAAATTCTGGCCAGTCTGCAGATAGCTTTACAGGTGTTTCCTCAACCTCACAACACTGTCATACCAGACTTTAAATCATGTAGAACAGCCATATCCACACAAACCCTGTTAAATCAACATTACTTCAAATGTAGAACAGCAATACTTACATTCTGTCCCCATGTCTGGAACATCCCCCTCCTGTTTGTTGGCCTGTATCCACAGTGTATGTTGTAAGAGGTATTTCCAGCTACCCTCTGTGATGCTGTTTGTCACACACCCACATGAAGTCCTGCTCACAGTGAAGGAGGGCCAACACTCACATGAAATGCTTAGTTATAGAAGTGTGTTTCCATGCAATTGGCTAAAGGAATGATACCACAGCTGTTCCACATGCAATTAGCAAGTGGGGGACTCCAATTCATACACAGGCCATCAGCTGATCATGAGCATTACCTACAAAAGTCAAACTGCTGCCTATGCAAAACAGATGTACATTTCCACATCCACGAAAGAGAGAGACAGAGAGAGAGAGAGAGAGAGAGAGACAGACAGACAGAAACAGAGATCTAGAGACATAGAGAAAGTAAGAAAGGAAGAGAGTAAGAACCAAGTGTGTTTGTGTATGATCCATGGGTGGAGACTGGTATCTGGGTATTATAACTGTTGCCTATATTGTTTACTAATCCATACTGTCACATAGTAATTGCACATGTCTGTGCACATTTATGGCTGTTGATTGTCTACAACAACTTCTACAGTGTTTGAAAACTGTTGGCCTTGTAATGTGGATATTGGGACATATAGGTCCTCAATATAATGATGTAGCAAAATCCACACTGCAATGGATCCTGTCATTACACAATCACCCCCACACCCACAAAGGATACTGATGACACACACACAAACACACACTTACCAGTACTGAGTTTCAAACCCCTATCTGACTATGTATTGCTATTACAGTGTTATGCAGTTATTGTGCATGCCACTGAGCTTACATGTTGGAGAGCTGTCCAAAGGAATCTTTAAAGGTGAATAACATCAGCAGCACTGCTAAAGGAGGGGTAAGGGAAGTGTAGTAAATGTGAATGTCCACAAAATCAGGTGTCAACAAAGGCACACACACGCTCTCTCTCACAGAAACACGCACATTACCACAGTTGGCAGGATCAGAACTCCTACCTAACTAGTTTGCTACACTACAGTATTACGCAGTTATTGCAAGTGCTACAGAGCTTATATGGCTGAAACATGGCCAAAGGGTTATTTCAAGGTGACTGACATCAGCAGGCATGCTAACATAGGGCAATGGGAGGTGTAGTGAGTGTGAATGGCTTCAAAATCATTTATCTCCACACACACCCACACACACACACACACACACACACACACACTTACCAGTACTGAGATCCATAGGCTCATTGCTTCACATGTGTGTAGTAGGTGAATGGACCTGAAGGCTGTACAAGGCTAGGCCAAGGGAATACCTTGGCATCAGGTGCTACATGAACAATAGTCCACAGTGTGGCTCAGGGGTGTAGTCCCTGGAGTAGTCCCCAGGGGTGGGTATTGTATTCACCATCCACTCATCTGGGTTACTATTGTGGATGGGCAGTAATGACCACTGCTTCCCATGTATGTGATCTATATTCCATAACATGGGCAGTGTCTGGTTTGTGCACATGTCCCACATGCATGTTCTTTGATGTATGAAAGTGTATTTGAGGTCTCTGGGGCATGTTGTGTGGACAGATTGTTATCTTCTGATGTAGCATTCCTGACCATATTTGGTGAGACCTGGCTATGTAAATGAGGTTGTGCTTGCATCTACATTGATAGCATGATATGGGTATTCAGTGGAGTTAGTGGCATCTGTCCATACAGGGCATGTATATAAGGCATGATATTCCCTTTGTGGGTTATGTTTCAGACTGTACAGTTGTTGCAGGCGTCCAGTGGGGAACATAGCAAAAGGGCCACTGTGCACATTTATTTGCCTACTGAGGGGATGGAACAGGGTGCCATGTCCTTTTACTTGCTGGGTAACACACACTCAGTCAAGAGATATAACACATCAAAGTACTTTCTGATGTCAGTAGCACTGTTGTGGTCAATAGGCATGTAGTCTACTGCAATCACACCATGATTACTATCTGTGAGGCAATATGCAGAGAACTACCAATATAGTGGTTGTTGCCTAGCCAAGTGTGTTTGAGTATGAGACATGGGTGGAGAACATTCTCTGAGTAATAGAAGGGTTGCCGATATTGTTCACCAATCCATAATGTCACATGTAGGGCTATGGATTGTCTACACCAACCTCTCTGGTGTTTGACATCTGTTGTCCTTGTAAGGTGGACATTGTGACATAGGTCCTCAACATAATAATTTAGCAAAACCCACCCCACAATGGATCCTTTTATTACAGGATCACAGCAACCTCCACACAGAATACTGATGACAGACACAAATACACACACTTGCTAGTACTGAGATTCAAACCCCTACCTAGCTATGTATTGCTAGTATAGTGTACTGCATTTATTGCGTGTGCTATGGAGCTTATAGGATGGTTGTTGTCCCAAGGTACTTCTATGGTGAGGAACATCACCAGCCCTTGTAAATACTGGCATTGGGTGACGTAGTGGGTGAGAGATCCCAAAAATAAGTTTACCCTACACACACATTTACATTTGCTAGGGGTGAGGTTCAAACTTCTATCTAACAATCTTTATAGACCATTATATTACACATTTACCACATGCACCACTGACCTGACATGGTTTAGGGTTGGCAACAGGTATTTCAAAGGTGGATGACATCTGCAGGACTGCTAAAGACAGGCTCTGAGATGTATACTGGGTGTAAATGGGGCCAAAATCTTTGAAGTACAGACATACATATGTACACACACATGCACTTGCCACAGATGAGATTCAAACCCATACTACATTGTTCTGCATTTATTGCACACGCCACGGAGCTTACATGTTGGAGAGCTGTGCCATGGTATCTTTGAAGGTGACTAACATCAGCAGCAGTGCTAAAGGAGGGGTAAGGGGAGAGTAGTAAGTGTCAATGTCCATAAAATCAGGTATCATGAAAGACACACACTCTTTCACACAAACACACACAGTTGCCATGCTTGGGATTAGAACTCCTACCTAGCTAGTATGCTACACTATATTATTATGCAGTTATTGCAAGCACCATGGAGATTATATGTTGGAGAGCTCTCCACAGGTATCTTTGAAGTTGACTAACATCAGCAGCAGTGATAAGAGGGGTAAGGGGAGAGTAGTAAGTGTCAATGTCCATAAAATCTGGTATCATTAAAGACACACACACACTCTCACACAAACACACACAGTTTCACAGTTGCCATGTCTGGGATTAGAACTCCTACCTAAACAGTATGCCACACTACAGCATTATGCAGCTATTCTAAGTGCCACGGGGCTTACGGGGCTGGTATTTGTCCAAAGGGTTATTTCAAGGTGACTGACATCAGCAGCCACACTAAAGTAGGGCAATAGGAGGTGTAGTGATTGTGAATGGCCTCAAAATTATTCATCTCCACAAACACACACACACACACACACACACACAGTTTCACATTGCCATGTCTGGGATTAAAACTCCTATCTAACTAGTTTTCTACATTACAGTATTACACACATATTGCAAGTACCACGCAGCTTATAGGGCTGAGACTTGGCCATAGGGTAATTTCAAGGTGACTGACATCAGCAGGAGTGCTAACATGGGCAATGGGTAGTGCAGTGTGTGTGTGAAGGGGCCATAAACCATTCTTCTGGAAACACAATCACACACTCAGTCACACACAACTTTACATTTGACAGGACTGGGTATACAAATGCTAGATGAATACTGATTCGTACTATTATGTTACACAGTTATCACAAGCACCACAGGCACTATAGGGCAGAGGGCTACCAAAAGCAATGTCTACAGTGATTGACATCAGCACATCATGTAATATCAGTCAATTGGATGTGTGGTGGGTGGGAAAATGCAGAATGATGGAAAGCTCTCTGTCACTGTATGTCTCTCTCTTTCCTGCATCTCTGTGTGTGTATGTTTGACCTATTATAGTATGTTGGCCTTGGATATGTGTGTGTATTCCTATCCAATGTGTGTGCAAAGCATGAATGGTGTACAATGTGGTGTGTGTGCACAGACATCTGTGACTGACAGATATGTATAGTCCACTGTGTTGTCAGACATGGGCTTCATTTCTCTAAGTGTAGGAGCATGCCCGGTATGACCTTCTGTATTGAGTGTGTGAATCCATTCCAGGTAGGTTGTACTCCAGTCCAGGGTTTGGTGTTCTACACCTAAAGCTAGCGACCTGTTTCTGCAGGATATGTGTAGATAGGTTGACAATATGGAGTCACAATGGGCGACAGATAGTGGGATGCTCTAACTATTGTGTCTGTGCTGCTTGTGTTACATGGTTGGTGTTAGCAGAGATATTCAGACATATGTACTGTTTTACACTGTGATGTATTATGCCATCAACTACTGACAGATATACTTATTTGCTCACAGTTATTTCCTGGGAAATACAAGATGAATGAAGCTGTGTCCAGTATTGTGGTCTGCAGCCTACATATTCTTGGATACTCATGCCATTCTGGAGGGGTAGCTGCAGACACTTGTTGATGGGTCTGTGTAAATGGTCCAGCACCTTGGTACTGTGGTGGCTGAGGATCCCCTTCTTGTACATATAGTGATGTAACAGAATGGCTATATCCTGCTGTGGCCATACCTCTCAACTGTACAGATTCACCCAGGTTACCCAGAGGCAGGGCACATATATCTGGTCAGTTCCCCTTCACATTGTGGTTTATGAGCAGGTTTGTAGCCACCCATTACTGGGTTTGCAGGCAGGGGTAGTATGGGCACACATCAGAGTTTCAGACTTCACACACTCCATGACATCCATGCTTCTACACCCCCCACTCTGTTATTCAATCCTCTTCCTAACATTATGCGAGCAATATCTGAGAAGTATCCCTATCGTTGTTCCTTCATCCCAATGGTATTTAGGGGTTGGCTCACAGTTCATGCAGTATGACATGGTGGTTATGCTGCTAGGATTTGTCAACATGGCCTTGCATTTGTGTTCTGTTGACTGTGTTATGTTGTTAGTTGGGACTCCATGAGATAACATATACTGGCACTAAGTGTGAGGCACAGGCCTTTGACAGAGGACTGTAGGCCATTTGATAGTGATGCAGGCCATCTTTAGCAGGCCACAGCATTCTGTCACTCCTACATTCCCTGGCTGAGAGCCACTTCATTCCCCTGAGGTGACAGGGTAAGTGTGCAAGGTGTTAATGGCAATAGTCCCTGTCCATATTAATCCATTGGTCTGGATGCTGGCAGGGTGCTGCTTACAGCTAGGGACACACCTGCATGGGACACCTCTTCTGCATGCTGCATTCTGTGAGTATTCCCATACAGAAGTGGGAGTCATACTGTACTCATTCCCAGCAGCAAGGATATGACCTGTGATAAACCTGTTGCTGATGGTGGGGTGAGCTGAGTGCATGTGTGATATGGAAACTTCTTGTAGCTGACTCACAGATATACCTGGGAAATTCCCCTTATGCTGCCCTGTGCGGGGACATAGACAGTCTCACATTACTTCATAACTGTGCCTTTTGTGGTCTGCCACTGATTGGCCAGACTAAATCAGTATTCCATACTACACAGACAATTAATGTGCTGCTAACCTGTATGTACAATTCCAAAGGTGTGTGCAGTTGACAGTTACATTTTATGTACTCTGTCTAGGGTACTTCCACCTGTGTACTGTGTGTATGTCTGGGCCCACATTCATGGCATGTCCATCTTTCAGACGGTGACAGATATTGACATCTGGACAGTGAGTATGGATGACTGCTGACATGGGTATTGCTGAGAAGCATTGTGGTTGGCACCACAGTTATCGGAACATGGCCCTGTCATCAACAGTACTGTCCATAGGCCACCGAGGCACAACCCTCCATGCCTACATGCTGACCATTTCCAGACAATATTGAACACACAACCTAACACACGGACACCTGCATATTGTACACATGCAACAATCTATCCTGTAAATTGGGCCAGCTCAGGTAATCTGTGCTCCACTGTTATTAAACCCACACGTACATGTTACTGCATTTCTACATAGGAGTGTGTGTGTGTGGGGGGGGGGGGGAGTGCACCTGATGACTTTAAACATTTACTATGACTGTACTGGTATGTCAGGTACTCTGTTGGCTTCCATTTCATTTTGTATTCTGACCTGTCATGTAGACTGGAGGCATATCAGTAGAGTACAGATCTTAGGTTTTATTGACCTACATTTCAGTTTCAGACTTCTTAGCCTTCAGAACTAACATACAACTGCCGGACCTGTTGTAGTCTGTCTGTGTAGGTGTGGAGGAGGGCTGTTCACCATTGCCATCAATTGGAGGCCTTAGCCCAGCCTTTCTTTTATGGTCATCTACACCTGTCCTGCTGGCTGAGGCTGGTGTTGAGTATGTGAGCCTCACTAACATGCATGTGTGTGTCCTATGGACACACATTTGGGCCATCACATGTACTGCGGTGGGATTTGTCACCTTGTCTAGTACTGCCTAGTATGTTGAAACCAGTATTTGTTATGGATTTCATGCTGCCCATATAGATGTCCACTATCTGCTGCCATCCCATTCAGCCACCCGATTCCCTTGCATGCTCATATCCATACCATAGATACAACTATCAGAACATACTACTCCATTCAGCAATTGATAGGAAGATGACTTACCTTGTGGCTGTTCCAGTATTGAGGACTGTGCTAGAGAGCTGACTATGTCAGATACACATAGTACACTCCTATACATGGTAAAGCACAGGAGGTGCCATGTTTGGCATCCCTTTTACTGTATGTGTGAGTCAGAGAGAGAGGTGTCATTCCCTGGGTCCCTACCATGTCAGTGTATGTGCTATGTGTTGCCTCTTTGCCAAAGCCTGGGCATATGGGCATGCCTCCTTCTGCCTACATGGGCAGGCTCAGGTTGTTCCTCCTCTGAGTCCGTCAGTGCCTGTGATGGACTTGGCAATGGTGGGGGGGGGATGTGTGGCCTTATTCCATGCTGTTCCTGCTGCAGCTGTTTCCGCAGGATCATATTGTGTAGCATGGCACATACATGAACATTTGTGTACATGTAGCTGGAGAGTACTGCAAGGCTCCACCAGATATGTCCAGGCAGCAGAACTGTGACTTGAGCATCCCAAACACATGCTCTATTATGATTCTGGTTTGTGAGTGTGCCTCATTATGGAGTTCTTGTTTGGGTGTGTGTGCATTTCTGATGGGTGTCATCAGCAATGGCTCCAGTGCGTAACCAGCATCCCCCACTAGTTGGCTATATGGGATGTCTCCACTGGCAAATGACTGGTACAGCTGTGTCATATTCCAGATGTGTGTGTCGTGATAGCTTCCAGGGCTGCCAGCACACACATTCAAGATAATGCCCTGGGCATCGCACCTGAGCTGGCAGTTGATGGAGCGGAAGCCGTTGCATGTAGACCCTACCCCGCTCACCAGATGGATGTGTATGTGCTTGCAGTCCATAGCACCCATTACCTTAGGGTATTCTGCTATTTGGTAGAAGAGACGCATATTGCTGGTCAATGCCTCATGGGTGTTGAGGAAATATATGTGCTCACCGGCATGTGCTGACATGGCATCCAAGAACTGGTGGAGTACCCTGGATGCTGATGCCTGTGAGATCCACATGATATCCCCAGTTGCCCTTTGGAAGGTACCTGTGGCTATTATTCTTAAGCCTAAACATACCTTGGTATCCACTAGGCTGAGTTCCCCTCTGTTGGTTCTGTGTGTGAGGTGTGTACCCGACACAGCTCAACAATCTGCTGTAGAATGTCCCTGTCCACCCTATAGCGCTCCACTATCTCCGGCTCATGTATCCCCTGGTAGTTTGAGTCTGTACACTCTTCTCCTTCTCCTCACTGTGGGTTGGTCATCAGCATTCACATCCTCACCACCCTCATCCTCTTCCACATATTGATGTATAATACAACAGTAGCCCCTAAGATTTTATTAGTTTTGTCAGGTAAAATTTCCCCATCTGTGTACACCGGTGGTGTAGAGTTTGTGGGAAAAAACAGACTGGAAGGTATTTGCATAGCTTATAGTATGTGCTGGGCTGTTCCATGTGTAATTGGCTGGTTCTGATACATTTGACCGCCAGATATGCTAGTTCTCCTTGATTGCCTTCCTACTGCTGTTTTCCCTTCCCATTGCCTTCCTGTTTAAGCCCCAAGGCACGGCGCACATACCCAGTGCTCAGTTGTGAACAGAGCTGCTATTTCCTGTTTTTTTTTTTTTGTTTGTTTGCTTACCCATTTAGGCAATGTAAACATTGCTAGGCAGCCTCAGGCACATCCCCTTCCTTAGCTGTGCTTAGCTAATGGCAAACACGGGCCACAGAGCTTCAATAAGCTTACAGCATGCATGACACTCCCCCTTATGAGGCCATCTACCTCATACTTATTCCATGGTGTTGCTGTACATACACGGTTGGGTGCAAGCTAACACTGAGAGGAAATGTGTGATTATAGCAATAACCCACGCCTGGGTGTGGGTAATGCGGGATTTACCCACGGTTGGCATGGTTTGGTCCCAAGGGCGAAGCCCGAGGGACCAAACAAAGACAACCGTGGGTAAATCCGCATTACCCACACCCAGAAGTGGGTTATTGCTATTATACTATGACATTATTTAAGAAAAGAAACAATTACTTTTCTTAAATAATGGCATTGTATAATGCCTCTTTGCTGCCCTTCCGCAGCTGTCTGGCATCCATGCAGTTCTGATGTACTGAGCATGCCTACGCAGTACATCAGAGTTGTAAAAAGCAACGGAGAAAGCAAGATCTCCATTGCTTTTTACAGTTCGCTATGTTAAATGGGTTTTAACATAGCAGACATTTTAAAAAGCAACAGAGATCTCTGTTGCTTATTTTAAAGCTGTCTCGCTATGTTAAACCCATTTAACATAGCGAACAGTAAAAGCAACGGAGATCTTGCTTTCTCCGTTTTTTTAAACCTGTTCGCTATGTTAAATGGGTTTAACATGGAGACAGTTTAAAAAGCAACGGAGATCTCTGTTGCTTATTTTAAAGCTGTCTCGCTATGTTAAACCCATTTAACATAGTGAAACAGTAAAGCAATGGAGATCTTGCTTTCTCCATTGCTTTTTAAACCTGTCTCGCTATGTTAAATGGGTTTAACATAGCGAGACAGCTTTAAAATAAGCAACAGACATCTCCGTTGTATTTTAAAGCTGTCTCGCCATGTTAAACCCATTTAACATAGCAGACAGATTTAAAAAGCAACGGAGAAAGCAAGATCTCCGTTGCTTTTTACTGTGTCGCTATGTTAAAGAAGTTTAACATAGCGAGACAGTTTTAAAAAGCAACGGAGATCTCCGTTGCTTTTTAACTATGTCGCTATGTTAAACTCTTTTAACATAGCGAGACAGTGTTTTAAAAAAAGACTTATACTAATGGAAAAAGTCCGGGCGACCGGACCTTTTACCATTAGTATAAGTCGATTTACATTGTGCATGCTGGCAAATCAGCGTGCACATTTTGGAATATTAATGGGGGGTCATGGTATAATCAGTATTAATCTCCTCATTTGCATAAAACAGAATGCTAATTCATAGTTACCACACTCACACTGAGCCTTTCCCCTTAGCAACCACTAGTCCCTGATATTGATGATTTATGCATACCATTGACTATTATGGAAAAAGGCTGATTTGGGTTTAAAAGTTTATTTCCAACTTTTTTTCTTATTTTCAGGCCGATCCCATTTGCACACCACTGTCCTATGCTTAAACGGCTGAAATTGGCCAAAAAAAATAAAAGTTATTTTTTATAATTTTGCAACTATTTCTCATACCAATGGGCATATATTTGGCCATTGGCATGCCTACTACATTCAATACATGCTTTCTTTGGAGCTGTCATGCCTCCGTTTTGTAATTTGTAGAAATGTATTCGGTTAGTAACCGAATACATTTCTGCAGGTCACACTATTCCTGCACAGACGCCTGCCTGCTTCCTGGATCACTAATTCACCTCATTTGCATGGTTTTCACCAGCAAATGGGGAATTAGCATATAGTAGTGGTGTCTGTACAGGAATAGTGTAGAAGTCCTCGTGCACGTCTAGGGAGCTCGTTCCTGGATCACTTGTCGGCCATATTGCATGCAGCAGCTCTTGCACTATTCCTGCACTCCGTGCAGAGCTTGTTGAATCTGGGGGGCAGTCTGCAAAAAACATTCTCATGTAAGGCATGAAACTGAAGTTTCTGTGCCACCCAGTTTACTAAAAATACAAATAAACAAAATGATTAAAAGTAATGGGGCTAACAGGCAATAACACCCAGTTTAGTTTACTATCTATTTATTTATTCATTTAATTCTCAGTAAGATATTTTTATCATAAGTAGGAAGTAAGTAGGAAATCACAGAGCCAGAGAATAGTGCTATTTAGTTTAATGAATCATTGCTTTATCAGCTAGCTTTAGTACAATGTTCACTAACAAACAGAATTGTGTTTCAGCTTGTCAGACAAGAATGACAGGGGTATATCATGCAATCCATGTAGTAGCCATGCAGTCGTACCCACAACCCTATTAAACAAACTTTAGAAAGGCATTGGGAATCTGCACTGTGCAAAAAACAGCTACGCAGAAAGGCATTCATGCAATGTGCATGGTGCATGAAGAATGATACCAAAACTCTGCACCAATCATCATCAATCTCTATACTCAGCGAGTTAATAATCCACAGAGCTACAAGGACAAAATGTTCCCCTAAGAAAATGACAGCACATCTGAGTGATCCTTTAACACGCATACAGCACAGTTTCAGATCCCCAAGAAGCAATACATTCCATCCCCATGACCTGACATCTATTTACTAGGACCCTGGACTAGTATCGTCTCTCAATGTCAGACTTTGTTACAAGTCAGAACATGGCAGGCTAGTGGAATCCTTCACCTGAATGGTATGTACATGCTTTCATATTCAGTTTTACTACCAGGAATCATTAAATACTTGAAGTAAATGACTTGTAGCAATTACAACTGTAATGTTGTGGTCTCTTCATACAGTGTACCTGTCTTCCAGCACACTTCCTATTACAACTGCAAATAGATACACCATATGAACACACACAGACACACACAAACACATGCACAAACACAGACAAAAACACAGGCACACACATGCAAACACACAAACTCAATCTCCTCGCACATGTATGTCCACACATGCATATGCACATAATCATCCACAGGAAATGTGATATGTACTGAACTAGCCATTGCCTCTATTTCTGTTGTGACCAATGGAAACACTGCCAGCCTAGCTAGCTGGAATTTAGTAAATAATCAAATGTAATTTGTGAATATCAAGATGATTCATATGCTTGTCTTACAAATGTATTAGAACTGTATGTTATGTGTATATCAAACTACTGCTACAGAAGTGTGTGTTGAACAGGGTTTGTACAGTGCTGAGCCTGGATGTGTGACAACAGCTTGCCTTACTGGATTAGAGCAGAAATGCAACTATTGTACATGTGTAAATGTATATGTTTTAACCGTGGGAACTAGAACATAGAGGGTTAACTTACAAAACTTCAAGAAAATAGTTGAAATTAAATTGCTTTATGATTGTGCTATAAAGTTAGTTTCAAAGCAGCAAGGAGACAGGATGTTTAGAACTAGCGTGCCTTCTGCATTGTTTTGTAGGTGTTTTATTATTTTATATCTTCCAGCAGGTGCAAAGATCTAAGAAGGTCCTTGTTTATGTGTTTACACAGGAAGATGTTAAATGCTAGTAGTTTCTAACAATTGGGGTTTAGCTTGGGAACTAAGGTCAGATGACAAAAGTGATGTCATGCTGAAAGTATCCCAGCAGTAATATTTGATATTAATTTAAGAACTCTCAGAGAGAGAGAAACAGGGCATTTTGTATTTTGTCTTTGACTTAACAAGAACATCCACTCACCACGTCTGCCTGCTTGTTGTTCTCTAAGTAGGTTTTTAGGGCATAGTACCTCTTTTAGATTCAGATAGGAATATAATAAAGCATAGCTTAGATATTTTCTTTCTTTATTTGAGACTGTCATGCAATGCTGTTTTAAATATTTCCTGTGATTTTTAACTCTGATGTAACTGATTACTTACTGAATGTTGTCTTGTTCTTTTATTATTTATTTTTAAATATATTTAAACCTATCATTGAGACTGATATCTGTGAGACATATTTAAGCTCTTAGGGTACTTGCATATTTATTTGGTGACACTGTACAGGCTACACCTAATAGCCTTGTCTCTTGGTCAAACTACCATTTGGATTAATAGAAACATTACACAGTAGGATTGAACACCCTTTGTTAAGGGCCCTAAAGTAGCTGATAAGGAGCTGGCTGGTGGCAGTGAAAACTACCTTATGGTCTGGGCAGATGGGGGCATAGCTAGTAAACTTGTGCCAGCCTTTTCCAGGTGTGTGTGTGTGTGTGTGTGTGTGTGTGTGTGTGTGTGTATAAAGCAAATCTCAAAGGGTGTGTGTGTCAGCTACTTGGGCAGGAATATGAAGCACTGGTTGGACAGAGAAGGTTCTGGAGGTCTTAGCTTGGCCACTCAGCTGAGATCTCAACTTTATAGCTGTGCCAGTGCATTTACATGAGATTGATATTGTATTTGAAATGTGGTAAAAGAGCAATGAATGGAAACCAATTCTGTCAAGGTATATATTTTTTTCTGTAACATACATTCTAACCTAAAATGAGGTGGAGGTTTTATTATAGGGATTAAAGATTGTTAAAAGACGTATGATTATTATAGCTATAAAGATTGCACCAATATCACAGATTGTATAACCGTGACAATAAAGATGAACATGGAAAAGATTACAATGGCTGGAGTGCATAGACCCCATGCTGATGATATGGCGGAATTCAAATATTGCTTGCAAGAAATGCAGGGGAGGAAATCATAATACCTGGGGACTTAAATTTATCAGAAACAAGACTGGAATAATATTGGTTCTACAATATTAATAAGGAAATTATTTACAGTGTATGTCAGGAAAAAAAAAACAATTGTTGCAGATGTAAATAAACCTACCAGACAACAGAACATACTGATATAGTTTATCTACTAAAGTACTTAAACTACTGCTAGCTAATTCTGCCAAATTGAAATCTAAACCAGTGCACAGAATTAATAGCAAATATACTTCTCAACCTTTTAATACAATAATTATAGATAAAGATAAGAATGATGGGGGGGGGGGGCAGAAGCCCAAAATCAGGGAGATAGTTTAAATATTGCCATTATAAACTTATATGATTGCTAGAATAACATGTTTTGCATTTTCATGCATTTCCTGAAGGAAATAGTCTGAAACTGAATGTCTGCAGTTACTTAGTGACTTAAATTGTCAAAGATTTGCCAGAAATTCTCATTTTTATGACAAATTATATCAAAAATATGAATAAAAAATAAACAGGACATTCTAGGAAACTGTGGAGAGTTGTAAGGTATGATAACAGATTACATAGAAGCAAACCTGTTACTATGTAAAACTGGTTCACAAGTGATGCATTCAGTAGATAGATGACATAATGATGTTGCAAGTTTTGAAAGGGAAATTAAATGCAAAAAATAAAAACAGGCCCCGGGATTCAGGAACAGCCAATTTCCATGCAGGAACAGTGTAGGAGCTCCTGCACGGAAAATGGCCGCTGAGCGATCCAGGGAAGTGCCATTTTCACATGCATGAGCCAACCTACACTGTTCCTGCACGGAAAGCCATGTGGTATGCAAATCACCTCATTTGCTGGTAAAAACCATGCAAATTAGGTGATTTTGTGATCCACGAAGCTGGCTGGACTCCATGCAGGAACAGTGCCAGAGCAGAAATGTACTCAGTTAGTAACTGAATACATTTCTGCATCTGAACAAACAGAGGTAGGACAGTTCGTGGAAAGCATGTATTACAGTCAAACACACATGCCAATAGCCAAATATAAGGCCATTGACATTAACAACAGTTTTTTTTTAAATTAAACTTTTTTTGGCCAATCATAGCTATTTAAGCTTAGGGCAGTGGCACACAAATGGGATCATGGCGAAAATTAAAATAAATGAGAAAAGTCAATTTTAAGATAATTCTGCATTTTGCCATTATAGTCAATGGCATGCAGAATGTAAACAATATCAGGGAGCACTGGTTGTCAAGGAGAAAGGGTCCATCTAAGTGCAGTAACTAATGACTTACACACTGGGGTATGCAAATGAGGAGAGTTATACTGAATCACAGATTTCCTCAAAGTGTCAGCTTGTACCTAACCGTGTAGGTGCAGCAATACAACAGTACAAGTGTAAGGCCTGAATGACTTCATAGGGGGTGTGTCATGCTTGCTGTAAGTGCATTGGAGCTCTATGGCCCATGTTTGCCCTTAGCTAAGCACAGCTAAGGAAGGGGGTGTGTCAGATGTGCCTGAGCACTGTGTATATAGACTAAACGAGTGTGTGTGCTGGGCACCGGGATTTAAACAAAAAAAAAAAAAGAGGAAATGGCAGGACTGTTTACATTTGAGCACTGGGTATGTGCTGCATGCCTCAGGGTTTAAATAGAAAGGAACTGGGAAGGGGAAACAGCAGTAGGAAGGCAATCAAGGAGAACTAGCATAGCTGGCAGATGGTATGTATCAGAATCAGCCAATTACACATGCAGCAGCTCACCACACTAATATAAACTATGCAAACACCATACAGACTGGTTTTTCCCACAAACTTTACACCACAGGTGTACACAGATGAGGGATTTTTAACTGGCAAAACTAACTAAAAATGTTAGAGGCTTGTTCTGCTTTACTCCATCAATATGTGCTAGAGACTGAGGGTGGTGAGGAGGAGAATGTTCACAACCAATCCACAGTGAGGAGGAGGAGAAGAGTGTACAGACCCAGGGTAACTTACCAGGGCCTACATGAGCTAGAGAGAGTAGAGTGCTATAGGGTGGACAGGGACATTCTACAGCAAATCGTTGAGCTGTGCCAGACATGCCTTACACATAGAACTAACAGAGGGGAACCCATCCCAGTGGATACCAAGGTATGTGTAGGCTTAAGAATACTAGCCACAGGTGCCTTCCAAAGACCAGCTGGGGATATCATGGGGGTCTCACAGGCATCAGCATCCAGGGTACTCCACCAGTTTCCAGATGCCATGACACAACATGCCAATGAGCACATATATTTCCCCACTGCCCATGAGGGGCTGACTGCACATATGCGTCTCTTTCACAGGATAGCAGAATACCCTGAGGTAGTTGGTGCTATAGACTGCATGCACATCCACATCAAAGCACCACCTGGTGAGCGGGGCAGGGTCTACATAAACTGAAAGGGCTTCCCTCTCCATCAACTACCAGGTCGTGTGCAATGCCCAGGGCATTATCATGAATGTGTGTGCTGGCAGTCCTGGAAGCTATCACGACTCCCACATCTGGCATTGCTCACAGCTTATCAGGTGTTTGCCAGGGGGGATATCCCATATGGCCATCTAGTGGGGGATGCTTGCTATGCACTGGAGCCATGGCTGATGACACCCATCAGAAATGCACACACACACCCCCGAACAAGAATACCATAATGAGGCACACACACAAACTAGGATCATTGTAAAGTGTATGTTTAGGATGCTCAAGTCACAGTTCCACTGTCTTGACATATCCAGTGAAGTCTTGCAGTACTCTCCAGCTACATGTACACAAATGTTCATAGTATGTGCCATGCTACACAGTATGATCTTGTGGAAACAGCTGCAGCAGGAACAGCATGGAGCAGGGTCACACAGGCCCCCCACCATTGCCAAGGCCAGCACAGGCACAGAGGGACTTGGAGAAGGAACATCCTGAGCCTGCCCAGTAGGCAGAAGGAGGCATGCACAGTATGCCCAGGCCTTGGCAAAGAGTCAATGCATACTGACACTGTAGGAATCTAGGGACTGATACCTCTCTCTTACTCGCACATACAGTAAAAAGGATGTCAAACATGACACTACCTGAGCTTCACCATGTACAGGGAGTGTACTATGTGCATCCAACATAGTCAGCCCTCCAGCACTGTCTTCAATACTGGCCCAGCAACAAGGTAAGCCACTCTTCCTATCAGTTACTAAATGGAGTGGTATGTTCTCATACTTGTATGTATGATATGGATGCAAGCATGCAAGGGAATTAGGTGGATGAATGGGATAGCAGCAGACAGCTATATGGGACAGCAGGAAATTCATAACAAATACTGGTTTCAACATACTAGGCAGCACTACACAAGGTGACAACCTCCACTGCAGTACATGTGATGGCCCAAAGAACTGTGGGTGTCAATAGATAACACACATGGATGTCAATGAAGGTCACATATCCACCACCAGCCTCACCCAGCAGGACAGGTGTAGATGACCATGAAGAAAGGCTGGGCTAAGGCTCCCAAATGATGGCAATGGTGAACAGCCCCCCCCCCCCACCAGGCCTACACAGACATACTACAACAGGTCTGGTAGTTGCATTCCAGTTCTCAAGGGTAAGAAGTCTGAAACTGAAATATATGCCATTAAGATCTAACATGTGTACTCTACTGATATGCCTTCTGTCTGCATGATAGGTCACAATACAATATGAAATGGAAGCCAACAGAGTAACCGAAATACCAGTACAGTCATTTCAAATGATAAAGTCTGCAGGTGTGCACCCCCCCCCACAATCCCATGTAGACATGCAGTAACAGATGGCCTGCAGCACTCTAAAATGGCCTACAGTCCTCTGGCAAAGGCCCAAGTCTCTCCCATAGTGCCAATGTACGGAATGTCAGGGGGTCCCAACTAACAGCCTAACACAGTAAACAGAAAACAAATGCAAGGCCATGTTGACAAATGCCAGTAGCATGCCTTTCCATGTTCTACTGCAAGGACTGTGGATCAGGCCATAAATACTACTGGAATAAAGGCCCAACTATAGGGATTACTCTGAGATATTGCTTACATAATGTTAGGTGGAGGAGAGAATAACAGAGGGGGGATGTAAAAGCATGGCTGTCGTGGAGTGTGTGAAGTCTGAAACTCTAATGTCCACCCATACTACTCCCGACTGCAAACCCATGAATGAATAGCCACAAAACCACTTGTAAACCACAATGTGAAGGTAAACTGACCAGATATATGAGTTCTGCCTCTGGATAACCTGGGTGTATCTGTACAGCTGGGAGGTATGGCCCCAGCAGGATATGGCCATGCCATGAAGTTGAGAAAAGCACAAGGAGGGGAACTCCAGCCAGCATACTAACAAGGTGCTGCAGCATTTACACATAACCTGCATTCTATTGTCTGTAGCTACCCCTCCACAATGGCAGGTGTGTGCCAGAATGTGTAGTCTATATGCCTTAGAATATTGGTCTCAGCTTCATTCATCTTGTATTTCCTGGTAAATAACTGTGAGCAAAGAATGATAACTGTTAGTAGTTGATGACATGACATATCACAGTGTAAAACAGTACATATGTCGGAATATCTATGCTACAACCAAACATGTCACACAAGCAGCACAGACAGCAATAGTTACAGTATCCCCTGTATGTTAAGCCCATTGTGTGTCCATATTGGTAACCTATCTACAGATATCCTGCAGAAACAGTTTGCTAGGTGTAGCTGTAGCACACAAAACCCTGAACTGGAGTCCAACCCTCCCTGGAATGGATGCACACACTCAATATAAAAGGTCATACTGGGCATGCTACTACACTTAGAGAAATGAAGCCCATGTCTCACAACACAGTGGACTGCAGATATCAGTTATTCGCAGCTGTCTGTGCACACACACCAAATTGTACACCATTGATACTTCACACACACACATTGGAATAGGAATACACACACATATCTAAGGCCAACATAATATAATATGTCAAACATATAGAGATGTGGGGAAGAGAAAGACATACAGCGACAGAGAGAATCCCATTATGAGGCCTGTCCCAACCACTATACATCCCATTGGCCTATATCACATGATGTACTGATGTCATTCACTGTACAAATACCTTTGGTTAGCCCTCAGCCCTATAGTGTCAGTCGTGCTTGTGATAACTGTGTAACACTACAGTAGAAATAGGTATCCATGTAGCAGTTGTAATCTCAGTCCTGTCAAATGTAAAGTTTTGTGTGTGTGTGTGTGTGTGTGTGTGTGTGTGTGTGTGTGTGTGTGTGTGTGTGTTTCTAGATGAATGTGGTTGAGGCCATTCACATTCATTAAATCTCCTGTGCCTCTCCTTCAGCACTGCTGCTGTCACTCACCTTCAAAGATACCTTTGGACAGCTCTCCAGCATATAATCTTCTTGGTGCTTGCAATAACTGCATAATACTATAGTGTAGCAAACTAGTTAGGTAGGAGTTCCAGTCCAGATCCTGGCAACTGTGTAAATGTGAATGTGTGTATCCTTGTAGGGATCTGATTTTGTTTTCATTCACACTTACACCACTTCTCTTACCCCTCCTTTAGCACTGCTGCTGATGTGATTCACCTTCAGAGATACCTCTGCACAGCTCTCCAACATGTAAGCTCAATGGTGTGTGCAATAAATGCAGAACAATGTAGTAGCAATAGTTACATAGGTATGAGTTTGAATCTCATCCCTGGCAAGTGTTTGTGTGTGTACATATGTCTACATATGTATGTCCGTACCTCAAAGATTTTGGCCCCATTTACACCCAATACACCTCTCAGTACCTGACTTTAGCAGTCCTGCAGATATCATCCACCTTAGAAGTACCTGTTAGCAACCCTAAACCATGTAAGGTCAGTGGTGCTTGTGGTAAATGTGTAACATAATGGTCTGAAAAGATAAATAGAGGTTTGAAACAAACCCCTGGCAAATGTAAATATGTGTAGGGTAAAATAATTGTTGGAATCTCTCATCCACTACATCACCCAATACCAGTATTTACAAGGGGTGGTGATGTTCCTCACCTTAGAAGTGCCTTGGGACATCATCCATCCTATAAGCTCCTTGGCATGTGTGATAAATGCAGTACATTGCAGTAGCAATACATAGCTAGGTAGGGGTTTGAAACTCAGTACTGGCAAGTGTGTATATCATCAGTATCCTGTGTGGGGGTCAGTGTGATTGTGTAATAACAGGATCCATTGGGGGATGGGTTTTGCTAAATTATTATGTTGAGGACCTAGTATATGTCACAATGTCCACATTACAAGGCCAACAGTTGTCAAACACTGTAGAGGTTGGTGTAGACAATCCACAGCCCTAAATGTCTAGTGCCATGTGCAATGACTACGTGACAGTATGGATCAGTGAACAATATAGGCAACCCTTCTATTACTCAGAGACCACTCTCCACCCACGTATCATACACAAACACACTTGGCTAGGCAACAACCACTAGATCGGTAGTTCCCCTGCATATTGCCGCACAGATAGTACCCATGGTGTGATTGCAGTGGACTACATGCCTGTTGACCACAACAGTACCACTGACATCAGAAGGTACTTTGATGTGCTACATCTCCTGAGTGTGTGTTATCCATCAAGTAAAAGGACATGGCACCCTGTTCCATCCCCTCAGTAGCCCAATGTGTACAGTGGCCCTTTTGCCATGCTCCCCACTGGACACCTGCAACAATTGTAGAGTCTGCAAACGTACCCCACAAAGGGAATACCATGTCTTATACACATGCCCTGTATGGACAGACACCACTAACTCCACTGAATACCCATATCATGTCAATGTAGATGCAATCACTACCTCAGTTACATAGCCAGGTCTCACAAAATGTGGTCAGGAATGCTACATCAGAAGATACCAATCTGGCCACACAACATGCCCCAGAGACCTCAAGCACATTTCAACATGTCAAAGAACATGCATGTGGGACATGTGCACAACCCAGACACTGCCCATGTTATGGAATATAGATCACATACATAGGAAGCAGTGCACATCACTGGCCACCCACAGTAATAACCCAGATGAGTGGATGGTGAATACAATACCCACCCCTGGGGACCACTCCAGTGACTATACTCTTGAGCCACACTGGGGACTATTGTCATGTGACCTGATGCCAGGGTATTCCCTTGGGCTAGCCTTGTAGAGCCTTCAGGCCCATTCACCTACTACACACCTATGAAGCAATGAACCTATGAATCCAAGTACTGGCAAGTGTGTGTGTGTGTGTGTGTGTGTGTGTGTGTGTGTGTGTGTGTGTGTGTGTATAGTAATTCCAGTGTGTTTGGTTGATGAATATCCCCTGTGGCTGTGGTTATTAGCAATCGGATGTGTGTCCAAATCAGAACATGTACCATTCTCCATTCTACAACAGATGTACATCAACATGTACTTATGTTACAACCCTCAGCCCTATAATCTGTGAGGCATATGCAATCATTGTGTTACAGACCGGGGATTACCATGCACATACTGTACCTTGCCTATGACATGGTGGATGTGTCACCACACTGCCATACCCTGTGGTCTTGCTGCAGGGCTACATTCTAGTGACACACAGATGCCTAGAATGGAAATGGGATACAACATGTGAGAACACATTCACTCAGCACTTCACTTGTGTGGGGAGAGAGGGGTAAAGCTGGCACTGAATGTGTTGCCAAGACTGTGGCCAATATCTGTTGTCTCTGGATAGGTATTAGCTTTGTGCAGTAACTAGCACCACTTGTGTTTAATGCTGTGGAGGTTGTTGATGTAACTATCAAAGGCTGTTGTGACTGTTGTCAGTGTCTGCTGTATCTCTGCTGCCATAGATGCCTGTCAGGGATTCCACGAGTGATCCAAAGTTGTGTTTGAGGCTAATAAGGGAGTTCAACAGTCATGGGACACCACCTTTAACTGAAATTGTGTCCTCTTTATGATGTACACTTTAGTAATGGCAGGGGACCATCAGATTGTCTCCCAGTGTTTGGAGGACAGTGTCTGGGTTCTGTTGGCTCTGGCTAGTACCATGCATTCATGTACCTGTTTGTACATTGCCTATGTGTATAATTCCACAGTCATTCAGCTACATCTCATTGCCATGGGTGCAGTGAAGACATCCACCCCTGTTTTCATGGCTGCAAAGTCAGCTTTGGAGAGGTTTTGCCAGGTGGTTATCTTTGTGGGCAGTGTGACTGACATGTTGAGTTCCATGTTGATTACAGCCTGTGTGAATCTCACCACGCAGGGATTGACATCTGGGGATGAGCAACGGTCCCATATTTAATTAGTCAACACAGGTCAAGGTTGTTGCATCATCTACCAGGGATCAGTATGAGCTTGTCCAGGGCAATGGAAATGATGAATCCCAGAAGTGTTGGGGCACTGTACTGGCAATTGGTTACATTCCCCAGGTGATGGAGGGGTAGTTGAAGACTCGTACTGTGTCAGTGTTGCACTGGACCATCATAGATGGCAGGGTGTTGAGGAATGTGCATTGACAGTCTAGGGACATAGATGTGGATCCATAGCAGGCTATGGTCTGGACTGCAGTATTACCCCAAGGCAGTTGAACCGGAAGTATCTCCAATGAATTATGATGGGATACTAGTCTGGAGGTTTTCCTATCCATAATGAATATGGAGACAACACCACCTGTGGGGGTGTGGTGCATGTTTGGGGCCTGACAGCTGTGGAATGCATCATAGCCTGATACTGCAGGTCTGCTGTCTGCTGCTGTGAACATTACAGCAATCATGTGTCCTCTACTCCAACAACTGCTATGAGTGACTGCATCCTGACAGTTAGATGTCCACTGTTGAGCAACATGACCTTCAGATTGCATACATGTGTAGCTGTTATGGTGGTAATAACATTAGGAACACTGCCTAATAAGGCACCATAGGGGTGGCAAGACACTTAGCCAGTACCTGGGCAGCCCAGCGGTGACAGATGTAAGACATCATTGGCAAGTCATGGGTTCTGTCAATCATGCCATCTCAAGCAGAGAGGTCCTGGATCCCCTGAGAAAGACACATACGTAAGCCAATGTTGAAGTTAACCATCTGTTGATAGTACTGCAGCATCATTCTGGGTGACAGGGGTACACTGCCCAGGGCTACTGTCACACCTGCCTGGACTGCATAATTAGAGAGTTCAACCATGTCTCCTGTCATGTAGTCCAGGAAGGTGTGTCCCAAGTCATTCACACCCACATGGATACAGAGTGATACTCGTAGTTGTTGTGGAGTGACATGATTGGCTGTGTTATGTGTTAGATTCTGGCATGTGAATGATATTTGGCTGTTACCTGCTCCATATTCAACTTAGTGAGTGGGATGTGTGTGCCTCAGTATTAAGTTACCCATGATCACTGTATTGTGCAAGGTGGTTAGCCTTAGGGGCTTAGGTTGGGGGCACACTGTGTAGGTTAAATATGTGTCCTTTGGCATGTGCCATGTCACAGTGTCTGAGTGGGTGTCTGGTTTGCTGGTCTGTGCTGTTTGGGTAGATGTCCATTGAGTGCCTCTGGGAAGGAGGGTGTGTGGCTTTTCACTGTATGTCTCAGCTGTCAGAGTGAGTGTCATGGTGAGCTACATATTTCACATGGTGTGGTGCAGGTGTTGATCTTATCCTCTTGACCTGCTTGTCCAGTCTTTGCTGGAGAGTGCGTATGTCCACATTGGGTGATATATGGGTAACCCTCACAGGTCTGAGTGTTTGGAGTTTAGAGGGGAGGGTTGTCTGTGTACATGTGGCAATTGCAACAGTGTCCCAGAATGGACAAGTACACCAGGTTAATGGGTGAAAGCACAGATAACCACCCTTCAAACATGCAAGGAGGGGTTGACATAACTAGTAAGTACTGAGGTGACATCTGTGATGAACGAGTACTGCTGATGGCTCACAGGTGTACTACACTTCTTGATACAATAACCTGGTGAAGTGCCAAGCCATAATGCTAGTTGAAGTGCAAGACAAAAAGAACTAGCAAGATGTACAGGTGGAATAGAAGGCAGACTGCTACCTGTAATACTTTACCACAGCTGTGCAGTTATCAACAGCTTTGGCCATTTGAAAATTCAGTAAGCTCTGTAGCTCATGCGGTAGCTGCATAACACTATAGTAGACATACATAGATAGGCAGGAGTTCTAATCCCAATACTGGCATGTGTGTGTCTGTGTGTGAATCATGTACTGTCTGGCTCATACCATTTTTGACCTGTGTACTACCCTTTACACTTTCCTTCACTCCAATTTAGTAGACCTGTTGATGTCATCCACCTCAGAAGTATCTTTGGTAGAGTTGGAAATGTATAAGCTCTGTGGCGCATCTCATAACTGTGTAGCACTGTAATAGGAATACCCAGATAGGCAGGAGTTCTAATCCCAATACTAGCAAATATGTGTGAATCGTGTATTGTCTGACTCATAGCATTTTTTACCTGTGTACTACCCTTTACACTTCCATTCACTCCAATTTAGTAGACCTGTTGATGTCATCCACCTCAGCAGTACCTTTGGTAGAGTTAGAAATGTATAAGCTCTGTAGCATGTCTCATACCTGTGTAGCACTATAGTAGAAATACCTAGATAGGCAGGAGTTCTAATCCTAATGCTGGCAACCGTTTGTGTGTGTGTGAGGTTCATATCATGTGTGGCTTATACCATTTTGATGTGTATACCATACACAGCTGGTGACCACCTCCCACTGCCATTACTTTATATAGTGTGGTAGTAGCATCTGCCTCACATGCAGCAGGTTAAACCATTGTACAGTTCTCTGTACAGATGTGTCTGGAATATCCATATGTTTGAAACCTATACATGGTCAGAAGTGGTCTTTGTGCCTTAACAATGCCCATATATGTAATATCATAGCCAAATAGGCCACAGTGAGTGCACTGACACATATGGCAGCATGAGATATCATACCTGACTGAAACATCATGCTGATAGGACGTCTGCTGCCCTCACAGGTGGCCTGTCTTGTAGGTGCAAAGCATGAGCACAGATGCTTGCTTTTACAAGTGAACTGTACCTGTTATGGGTCACATTAAAGACTGGAAGAGGTGTGGACTGTCATGTTGTGGTCCTAATTAGTATGTAACAGGAACTCCTTGCATCTTAAGAGGGGTTTGCTGGTCTCTGTCTAGATGTCTTGGCACTGACTAGTTGTGAGGTATGCTACAGGAATGTTGAATTCACATCAGATAGGCCCCAGTGGTGACCACTGTGATGCAATACAGTTAACCTCAGCACAAGTGAACATGCAGTACAAGCAATATAGCTATTACATAAAGCAATATAGCTATTACTGATAGTTGTGTGCATGGTAAATTGCATGTGCTTCACTTACCTGGGATATTGCTAGGCAACAACAGAACAATGTAATAATCACCGGCTTCAGGCTGCTGTCCCATATGCAGACCAGAAGGTCCTAGGTAGTTATGAGAGGGAGTTATTGTCAGCAGATGCACATGTGGCCTTGGTATAGGATGGATGCAGCATATCTGCACATCTACCGTACTAACCACAATAATACACAATGTCCTGTCCTCACCATAGATGTGCACCTCTGTGCATTAGAAAACCTCATCCACAACTGAAATCGGACCTGACACATGCATGTAGATACAATACAGATACATGTATGTCTGATACATTAGTGTACTAATCTCCACTGGGCCCTTACCTGTGCACTCCTCATCCAGTGTGTGTGTGTGTGTGTGTGTGTGTGTGTGTGTGTGTGTGTGTGTGTGTGTGTGTGTGTGTGTGCATGTATGTGCAACCCACCTTCACAATACTTCCCTCAGTGTCATGGCTTGTGCATTCAGTGTGTGGCCCAAGTGTGGTGAGGAGTTCCTTGGTGGGTGTCAGTAGGGGCTGGATGGCTTGGCCCCCACCTGTGGCTAGCCAGTCCCTTGCTACAGCAGCAGCCCATTGATGGGCATGGCATTTGCGGTCGGTGGCAGTCCTCTCCCGCACATCTGCTCTCCGTCCACATGACAGGAGAAAATGTCCAATCACATATTGGGTGATGTCTGTTTCCCCAACAGAGAATGCTGGTAGGCGAGCACTCTGCATGTTACCTGGAAGACATAAATAGGAAAAGGTCACAGGACCTCTTACAGTTGTCAAAATGCACATCAACAATGGATATTACTTGCAAATAATCCAGACTACACCAGAACCCTTCAAGCTATCATGGCTATAGCAGATTGCATTACACGCCTGTCCCTGAGCTATCTTATTCCCCCAATGTTGGACACTTAATTGCATAATCCTCTATCCTCAATTCATTTCTGTTAGAGGGTTGACAGTGGACATCTTCCATGTGGATGGTGTGTGGATGGTGGCAGGTCTGTGTTTGACTGTGGTGTGTGATGGAGCTCTGAGCACATGTCTGAGTTCATGTAGGAGGCAGACACTGATGTTATTATGCCCCATGGAGATATGCTGTTGTTGCCCTCAGTAGCAATATGTACATGCTCACCATTGCTGAAGGGAGGAGTGTGGTTGATGTGTATATCTCCAGGTACAACTGGGGTGGACAGGGTGGCAATGTTCCCACCTAACCTGTGTGATGCAGGTTGCCTATATCCACAGCATGTGTGTATGAGGTGTTCTTTACCCCCAGTACAGGGTGGATTGTGTTGATTCATCTGAGACTTACAACATATGTGGAGACACGGTTGCAATTTTCCTTGGTGGTGTGGATATGTCCGATTTATAGTCATAGTCAGCCTTATAGGACATCACCTGTGAACTTACCTGCTTGCTCAGATATAGGTGGACTTGCTTCAAAGTTGTTGCCTGCACCTATGTGTCCCTGTACAACCAATGTAGCAACCTATTATGTGGTTTGTGTATTGCTGCTGTCCACCAAAGGGGATTACTCTACCTTAGTGGAGGCTGGATATACAGGTCAGTTACTGCCATGTCCATACAGCTACAGTGGATATAAAGGGTACACGCCCCTGATACACTGCCTGGTATTTGTGCAATTGGAACATGCACCACAATAACTCATTCCATACCAATTCCCACCTGTAATGTGACCTATAGCTTGTACAATTCAATTGAAAACATAACAATCAGGTCTGTGAAAACATATTGAAATAATACACAGTAGAATAAGCCAGTTGAATGAATGTGCACACCCTTAAACTGATATGTTGTGTATGCACCTTTTGAGATGGTTACAGCATTCACCCATCTTGGTCTGGACTCTAATATCATAGCACATCTTCGTTTGGCAATAGTTGATCACCTTCCTAGAAACACCTTTGATTGTATTTCAATGGAACTGTACAGGTTAGGGGTCACATAAAGATGAGAAACATTATGAAATGATCTTCTGTGGTCTGATTGTCATACAGCATACATACCTGGCAGTCTAACAGGGGTGTGTACACTTGTGATATACACTGTATATAGGTGTGGATATGGCTGGTAGTGGTAGGCATGTAGAGAGGGTCAAAACACAGGTGGACACTTCTCTGATTAATAGCTGAATATCATGCCTACTCTAGTACACATATCAGTGTCAGGGCACTGCAACAACCAGTAGCTGTATACATTTCTGTCTGTGGTATGCAATGACACCGATATTACACACATGCAACATGCACAACCTATGCTCCTGAATGCTAGAAACCCATGTGATTTAGTTTTGTGCCTTCCAGCTGAACATAAGCATACATACATGTGCTCAGGGGGTACCTGGTATACAGTTCTGTTGTATGTTAGTATGGCACACTGTAGTTACAGTCTTGTTGCTCAATCATATTTCTCAACCTGTTAGAGCAGTACATCTGGACAATGGCACACATAAATGGGTGTCAAAGGGCACATCGGTATAGATACTGTATTAATATAGCTGCACCATACATTAGTACGTTGATTGCACAGTAGGTTTTGACATCACTGTGATAACCTGGAAGATGTCCAACAGTCATAAGTAGGCTATTATGTTACAATGCCATTGCTCACAGGCCTGCCAATGGTTTGGCTGACATAACACAGGTATATGTGTAATTGACTACAGATATCAGTCACAAATGTGCTTATTGTCCAGCAGAACACTGTACAGTTAAATGTTATTAATTCAATATATCACATGCAGTTCAACATACATGTCTGCAACAGCACTGTACAATGCACACATCCTCTATAGGTGTCTTAGATTTGCAAGGCAAACATGTGTCATACTCATAATCACAGGTAACATGGATATGGAAAACATCCCATTAACTGGCCTAGCAGTGGCACAGTCACAACTGTTTGACAGACACCCCTGCGGTTGTCATATATGAGCTGTCCTTTCCCAGGTGAGTCAGGCTCCTGAGCTGTGATCCCAACTCACAACCTCTCAGAGCATCACAACTGGATAATGCCTAAAATGATGGGGGGACAAATAGGGACAGACTTTAAATATACCTGTTACAAACAGGAAGTTCAGAGAATGATGCATTTAGCATTATGGTGAATATCCTTAAGGATGTGGAGTCTTAAACTCAAGTGTTTGTCATTATCTGATGACTTCAATCCTCAGCTATTTGCCAGAAAAGTACATAGGTTCATAGGTTCATAGATTAGTACTAGGCTAAGTGCCCTTGTGGGCCATTTTAAGCCTAGCCAATTACCTCATGTGAGAATCAAACCCTGCACCTTGTGTCTGTAAAGTAAACACCTTAACCATTATGCCAACCTCCCACCCAAATAACATATATGTTCCTAGATTAGTACTAGGCTAATTGCCCTTGTGGGCTATTTTAAGCCTAGACAATTACCCAATGTGAGAATCAAACCCTGCACCTTGTGTTTGTAAGGTGAAAACCTTAACCATTATGCCATCCTCCCCAGATCTCAGGAGGAACAGACAAAAATACATGATGGTAAAATGTGGGCATTCTGTGAAGATATGTACAGTTGAGAGGTATGTCTGTGATATCTCCCACTGCAGAGATGGCCAGATGCTATGGCCATACCAGCTGTTTAGCAGGACATTAGTACAGCATGTCTTGTTGGGACATATATTCCTCATGGCCATAGCAGCTGTTTAGCAGGACATTAGTACAGCATGTCTTGTTGAGACATATATTCCTCCAAATCATATTTCTCATTATTACTCACCAAGTACTAGATTTAATGACTTGCTTGCATGTTCCACTTACCTTTTTTCTTTCTTATCTTTTCCACTTTATTTCATTTGTTATTTCTCTCTCTCACTCTCTCTCTCTCTCTCTCTCTCTCTGAATAGGTGGCAGCATGGCTTTTGCAGGTGATGCTCATGACCAGGTGATGGCCTGTGCACCTATTGGGTTTCCCCACTTGCTAATTGCATTCAGAGCAGTTGTGTAGTTCTTCCAATAGCCAGTTTCATGGCAACACACTCCTATAAATTAGTACTCTATGAGGGCATTGGCCCTTTCCCTTACTTGTGTGGAAGACATCCTGGAGTTGTGTGAGCTACTACCTCTTACAACAAGACTTGTGGAGACAAACCAACTAAATGGTGGGGAAGGTTCAAGATTTAGGAGCAGAATGTGAGTACTGCTGTTGTATGTTTGGAATACTGCTAGTTTAACAGGGTTTGTCTGCACATGCTACTTCTGCATGGGTTTCAATCTCACAAAGTTCTGTCTCTGCATAGCTCTCAACTGTATGGCCATCCACATAATGGCCACAGGTTAGCCTGTTATGTATGGACTGTTCCCCAGACAGGTGCTGTCCTTGGTAATTCAGTGGCATACTCTGGTGATTGCATTGTTTTTCTGAGTTTATATCCCTCAGAAAAGATATGCTACAACAAACCCTGTAATACTAGCAACTTTCTCAGTGTATAACAGCAATATTTCATGTATGGCCATGTATTTGGGCTTCTGTCCACCAATTATGTCAGGCTTTGTCTAGATGTCATACAATAGTAGGTGGATAGGTATACTGGTCTATCATTATTTAGTGCTGTAATTCCTGCTGAAGGGAATGGCTGGGAAACATGTTGAAGTCTGTACATTCAAGAGGTAGGTGTATAGAGAATGCTCTTAGATGTTCTTGTAACATATTTTATGTGGGGGGACAGTAACACATGTTTTAAAACTAGGCTGTTAGAACATGTGAGATGTATTACTGATAATAAATATGTCAGTTCTATAGCTGTACATTTGAATAAATCACACCATGGGGACAGTAGTGGGTCTCAAGGTGCTGTTTCTGAAAATGTCTGTTCCTCAGTGTGATGAAACATTCATAAAAGGAAAATTGTTATGTACAGACTCAATGTATTAATATTAACTGTGATACTTTATCCCGTACGGGGGTAAATGACGAGTGTAATTGGAGGCTGTGAATTCAATTATGTAATTAGGTGTTAATTGCTTCTTGTGATTAAGGCATGTATTTCTGTAATGTTTACTCCTTGAAGGCTTTGGCCAAGACATCAGAGTATAATAAACATGTGTGAATTACTGGCTGGTTGTATTTTTCTTTGCTATGTTCAGACATTTTATTTGTTTTGTTAAGAGATTGTTGTATGTCTGGCCATTGTGTATGGCCTACCATGATTTTGTAGCAATGTACTGTTCACTTATTTATTTAGACTGTGGGGGGGGGCAGATGTGAGTATCATGGCTACTTTTGTATCCAAATGTGTATGCTGCCCGAGTTGTGGATGGTCTATCAGCAGCATGTGTTTGTATGTGCAGTTTGGGACATGTATGCATATATATATATATATATATATATATATATATATATATATATATATATACATACATATATATATATATATGTATATGTGTGTGTGTGTATACACACACACACACACACACATATATATATATATATATATATATATATATATATATATATATATATATATATATATATATATATATATATATAGATATATATGGGTCTACCTGAGATAGTAGACAAGCCATTTGATCGACTTTCATTTGGTCGACAATTCATTTGGTCGACAGGCAGATTTGCCCCCCTCCCCAATGTTGTGCAACCCTGGAGTTGATATATATAGTTAAGGGGTGGGCCATATAGCCCCCACATTGGGGGGTGTGGGGGGCAATGCCCCCCACATAAAACTGCTTGCCGACCAAATGAACTGTCAACCAAATGAAAGTCGATCATATGGCCTGTCGACCATGTGATAGGGATCCACATATATATATATATATATATATATATATATATATATGTGTGTGTGTGTGTGTGTGTGTGTGTGTGTGTGTGTGTGTGTGTGTGTATATATATATATATATATATATATATATATATATATATATATATATATATATATATACTTTTTATTACATCTTCTAACAATACAGCTATCCAGCCTGACACCCACACAAAACTCCTAGGGGTCATTATCGATGACGAACTAAAGTTCAACCTACACATACTCCAGTCTATAAAAAAAAAAAAAAACAGAAACTAGGTCTGCTATATCGGAACAAAAAATTCCTAAACCCTGAATCTAGATGTACCCTGGGCCAGGCACTCCTCCTCCCCTCCCTCTTATACGTCACCCCAGTTCTTACCAATATCCAGGCCTCCACTCTAAACAAACTCCAACAGACTTACCATAAAATAGCCAGATTCATTACTAACTGCCCATACAACTCACACCACTGCATTTCTTTAAACACTCTTCAATGCCTTGAACTTCCCCAGTTTCTGCTATCTTATCAATTTCATATGCTACACTCTGTTCTTTATAAAACCTCCTTCTGTCCATCTCTATCTTCCTTAGTTTCCATCTACATCCCATCCCAGACCCTCCGTACTTCTAACCAGCAATTACTTGATGTCTACCAACCAAAAAGGCCAGTAGGCAAACTACTCTACAAACACTCCCTTGCCCATGCTTAGAACAAACTTCCCCTTGACTTACGTTCAATCTCCCTCACCTCACACTTTAAAAATGAACTAAAAGCTTTTTTTCTCAATTCAAGGACTTGCCCTTGCTATGACCTTACCTAGTCTTCCTTCCCTTTATGTACCCACAAAAGGTCCATACTTAGTACCTCATTACACCTGTCTCTCCAATGTGGCTACTATGCAGTTGCATAATTTTATACAAACAAAAAAATATTGTTGACATATTGAACTATATCAATGTAAAATTATGTTACTAAGCTTCTTTTTAATGCAACTTTAACTTTATGCATGTAACCCAAGATATGTGAATCTTTTTGCTATAACTGCTATTATATCAATATTGTTTAAAATTGTACTTGTTTAAAAATATACTACTGGAGCTTTTCTCCTCAGGTCTCCACTGAAAATGGACCACAAGCCCAGTTGGACAAACCCGGTTAACAAATGTCAATAAATAAATATTATATAAATAAATAAATATATATATATATATATATATATATATATATACACGCACACCTCAGTATTTATTGGTAATGTATCTATATATTGTTGAACACATATATGGATCTCCCTACATATCTCACTCTCTCTCTATGTATGTTTCTATTTATATATATATATATATATATATATATATATATATATATATATATATATATTTTTTTTTTTTTTATAGATAGCAATCCTTCCTAATTGCACACTTGTCTCTTTCCTATTGTAAACTGGCTGTAAAGAAGGGTATGTTTGAGAAAACATCCTCAAACACTACAGCTGAGATGGCTTACTGGTAAATTGCATAGGCTATGGTGTGCAGGGTCCTGGGTTAAAGACCTGCACGGGTTGTTTATTTTGTTGTTAGGCAGAACAAGAACTGTTGGGTACAGAGTGGTTAAGGCAGCTTTGAGCAGCTTTGAGCATGTTTGCATGGGTTTGTGTGACAGGAAGGGGTGCTAACGTATGGTTAAATGAAAAGGCACTTACACCATGTAGGCTTCGCTTACCAGTGTGCAAATCTGCTTAGCATTTACATTTAAGCAATGTTTACACCTGCTAAGCATAGCTTAGCCCTGCTAACCAGTGATCACATTCCAGTCTGATGAAATAGCAGGGTAATGACATCTTTAATAGGTGTATTTAATTTCCTGTACATAAAATACTTCTATGTGCTGTCATTACAGCAGCAAAGGGTTTGAGTATACTGTATGGGATGCCTGGGTATACATGGGTAGTACCACAATGTTTTCTTTTTGGATTTGTTTCATACATGGGTAGTATCCCAGGTTATATGCAGTCACACTTGCATGTTACACCAGCTACAGTGCACCGGTTGACAGAAATAGTTTAACACATAAGGTATCATTATGTTAGTACTTTTAACAATGCTTTTTCAAGTAAGAGTAGATTGCAGATTGTAGTACTGGAGCCATACACCCCTGCATGCAAAACTGGACTCTGAGTATGGAGTATCTTCTTCTTGGTGTTTGAGCTGTATGTTTATATGTATCTCCTACTGGGTATTGATCTGATATGTTGATAATAACTGTAGACTACTAAGTTCTTTGGACATGTCATTGAGGACTGCTGTCATGTAGTAATGGCATACCTTTCAGTTTCAGATGTCTGTCTTTGAAAACATTCATCCTAATGCATAACCTGTTGGCTATCTACTTTCTGTCAGTCCTCTGTACAGATGTGCAGATGTCAGGTATTGCTACGTCCATACCACTATGTAGGTGCCCACATTGTATTGTGCTGTGGGCCTGGACACTGCTGCTAGTTCCAACATATGGGACATTCCTTAATGCTTGCCCCATTTCCTTACCTGTGTGAGGGACATTACAGAGGTGGTGGCTTACAGATTCACATACAGTGGTTGGCAATACATCACAGGATAGGACATGTGGAGATAGTCAACCAACATGAGGGACATATCCCCTGATTTGTGAACAGATTCTATGTCATCAGTGCTGTTATACACATGGTGGATTGATAGATTGACAGGGTTTGTGTGGACATGCATTTAGTGTGTGACATCATGACTCACAGTGATATGTCTCTGACATACCTCTCCACTGGCACACTGTCCACAGACTGGCTACATGTCTGCCTGTTATGTTTTATTTGTCCACCAGACAGTTGGTGTCCTTGGTAAATCAGTTGTGGACTCTGGGGAATGCAGTCAGTAAATACATCTATTGGTATTACCCTCGTCATATTCCTCATTCTGCAACAAACCCAGTGACATCTGCAACTGTCTCAATGTATGACAGCAGTATGTCCAATCTACCCCTGTGTTTGCACCTCTGTTCCCACCTAGTGATATAGGGGTTGATGCTTAGTGAGTGGGGAATGTTATCAAATGCTTTGGCCAGATCAATATATGCTGTATGTGTCACCTTCACTTCATCCACAGCTCATGTGACTTGACGGCAAGAAGTTGACCAGGCTGAATGAGCAGGTATGACCTACCCTTCACAAAGGTAAACTGTGTGGGATCCTGAGTTTGTAGATTACCATATCCCTGTTTATTAGGTGCATGATGATGCATTCCATATCTTCACATAACAGACTTGTCAGGCAGTTGGGGTGGTATTTCCCAGGGTCTGTAGTTATACCTCGTTTGTGGAGAGGGGTGACTGTAGCAGTGCACAATTCGGTAGGGACAAAGCCTGAGGTGAGGCTGTGCTTGAATAGGGCACACAGTTAAGGTACCAGGTCACTCTGTAGTTCATGTAAACCACAGCCAGGGATATTCTCAGGTCCCATAGAAACTGTATTCTTGGCCTTGGACAGTGGTGTTTTAACCTGTGCTGCACTAATACTGTGTGCCTGTTGGTGTACTGGTATTGTGATTGGTCCTTTGGGGGGTATGAGGGGTAATGTTTGCACTCAAGATGCCAGCCAATATATTGATATTATTTGTTGGCTCAGTCTAGGAGGTACCATTGTCTAGTAGCTCAGAGCAATTCTTGGTATTGCCATGGCGATTCTTTACATAACTATATGAGGCCTTATCGTTGTCTTTACTATGTGCTCCAAGTCTATTCTCACAGCTAACTTTGTAGTATTTGATGAGGGATCTCAACTATTCATTGAGGCTGATAAGGATTTATTTCCTGTCTTGGGACTTCACCTTATTCCATAACAGTTCCCTGCTTCTGTTGTACAGTTTATTTATGGTAGGGGACCAGCAGATCAGCTTCTTTTTTTTTGGAGGTGAGGGTCCTGGTTGTATTGGGTAATGTGATATCCATGCATTTGTGTACGTGTTCATAGTGCATTATTGTTTGATTCAGCTGTCATGCAACTAGTCTCCATTTGCATGGCTGCTGTGACATTGGCCACCTCTGATTTTATGAAGCCATAGTTAGCTTTAGAAAGGCTTTTCATGGTGGTTACCTGTGCAGTGGGGGTAGGAGGGCTGTGGATTTCCAAAGGTGATTAATTTGTGTTCAGATATAACAAGTGAGGTGTTGACTATTGGTGTAGAGTAACAGTCGCCCATTTTAGGAAGGACCAGGTTGATATATTGGGCATGTGGATCGGTACATGAGTAGCTTTCCCACTTAATGGTGGGGTAGTTGAAGTCAACCGGTATCATAGTGTTAGGTTGGACACTAATATTCTCCAGGTTGTTTATGGACATGGAGTGTAAGTCTTGGGACATGTATGGGGACCTATAGCAGGCTACAACCTGAATAACTGTCTTACCCAATGTCAGTTACGCCTGCAGGATCTGAAATGCATAATGGTCTACCACTCTGGAGGTGTGTGCATCCTTTATGAATATGAAAATACCACCACCATTGGAGCTTCAGTCCACGTTCTGCATCCAAAAGTTGTGGAATTAATTATATGCTGGTATTGCTGGGGTGCTTCCTGCGGCCTTTAACCAGGTCTCTGTTACAGCACAGATGTCATTGTTCACTTCCAGTGAGTGAGTTTCCAGATTTAGAATTCCAGTGTGCAGCAGCATAACCCTCTGATTGCAAGTTTTTGTAGCTGTCATATATTTATGTATATTTATGTATGCATATATTTATATATATTTATGTATGTATTTATTAACCTTTCTATATATATATGTATGCATGCATATATATGGATATGAATGTGGGTGTATATCTGTGTGTGTGTGTGTGTGTGTGTGTGTGTGTGTGTATATATATATATATATATATATATATATATATATATATATATATATATATATATATGTATATGCATCATGTATATATTTGTCCACATATATGCATCTCCATACATATATACATGTATATATTGACTACCTGACTGATTCAACAGACTCCTTTCCCTGCTGTTGGATGACTGTACTAATTGATATGTTTGGGATTTCATCACTATTTTGTAGGGCTCAGATGGTGTAATGGTACATTGCTTTGATTCTAGTTTACAAGGCCCTGGGTCCAAGACTTGGCAGGCCTTATTATTTTGTTGCAAGGCAGAACAGTTCTGCTGTGGAGGAAGGGATAAGGGCAATAATTACAAGAGGTCTCTAGTTTGGGCCCCATCACCCCCATTTACACATCCTTTGATCAGATTTGTTGCAGTAAGAGGTTCAGAGTGTGGATCCGATATCCGACGGCACTACATACACACACATATATATATAAACATATGTATATATATATATATATATATATATATATATATATGTATATAAAAATACATTTTTCCTACTTTTGAATGACTGTGCTCCATATGCTTGAAAAAACATCAGACATATATACAGCTCAGATGGCTTATGGGTAAATTGCTGTGGCTATGGTGTGCAGAGTTCTGGGTTCAAGGCTTGCAAGGGCTGATTATGTTGTTGCTGGGCAGAACAAGGCTGTTGGATACATTGTGATTAAGGCACTTTTAACCAGTTGTAAGTGGGTTTGCGCTGCGGTAAGCAATGCTAATTCTGGGTTAAATATGCTTACAGACAGCCTTAAAAGTGCTTAATCTGTGTAGGCATTGCTTAGCACCATGAGGACAACAATAATGTGTTGTGATGCCAGCTAGACCAGATTACATATGTCCAGTGGACATGTGTGCGAAATGGATAGCTATGTATGGGGCAAAACATTTTTTTTGGGAACAGATTGTCCTTTTTTTAAGGTGAGAGTGGGATATTGGGGAAGGGTAGTAGGTATATTTGGGAGGTAGGCTCGGTAGGAAGACAGACAAGACAGCATACAGAGATGGTATATGACACATGTTGGGGGTAAACACCTTGGACGGGGAGGGGTGTTTGTAAATCAGAAGCCCATGAGCCCCCAGATTGAAACAGTGGGACTGAGGTCCCCATCCATGGGCAGTCACCACTGCACCTTCACGGCCTCAAAGGTGGCTGTGCTGGGGTCTGAGCAGGAGGGGCAGCCTGACCCTCTAATTGTGCCACATGGCCTTCAAGCTGGCATAGCAGATCTCTAAACTCCTTTTGGAGCTTGCTACGCCCCAATCCCTAGACCTGGCTTCAGGTGATGGTAACCTGTCTGTGCCCACTCCCGGGGGTGGAACAAGTCCCATCCTCTGAGGTGGTTCCCCCCAAATGTGGTGCAGGGGAGGAGGTCCCGGGGTGGGTCCCAGACATGCTGAGGCCGGTGCCACGGCCAGATGAGGCGGGAGTGGTGGGTCCACTGGGATTGGCCTTCCCAAATATGCTATGGTGTTGCAGTTTTAAAACATATGTGGGTTAGTAATAGTCAACACAATCCAGGATTAGTTATAACAACATGCATAGATATTCCCATTAACCCAAAATAACAGATTTGGAACAATTGCATATATATATATATATATATATATATATATATATATATATATATATATATATATCATAGCAAACAGAACACATGCATATATGGAACCACAGTGTCCTTTACAGTGGCATGCAGGTTACATTGATAGCAACAGGCCACCAATGATAGTATTTCAACATGGAACATTAATAGAAACACATTTCAATATTTCTTGAACAATAGGACATGTGTTCCAACAGTAGGTTTGGTGTAAAACATACTCATTGATTTGTGTGTTTATATTATTGTTGCAGATATGGTGGGGGAGAGAGAGAGAGATGTCAATTAACTTGTATATCCTTGCAGTACTCACAACTTTAATGATCATTGCTCTAATCATTACTCTACAGGTATTATTACAATACCCTATGACCTTGGTTTTGGCAGTGGTATGTTTGTACACAGTGTATAATTCAACCATCTTATAGCTACTTTCTACTTCTCTTACCTAGAAGACCTGGTGGGGGGAATGTTTGTTAACACTGCCTGACTGTTTCTACACATATTCACAAAATCCTAGTTAAAATTATGCATACAGCTTACTACCACTCCCGGGATTTGAACCATGGCTGTGTCTGCTAAAAAAACAACAAGCTGTGTTTCATCAGAGTGAGCTATTGAGAAATTGCTATCATTTACTTCAGTATTTTCTGTCTAAGTCTCTCTTGGTTGTACAATCTGACCTTGTAATTGCAAGATTCTTATACAGACATTCCTAGACATATTTTTTATGTAGCACAGTGTTGGAAACAGTGGTTAACACAACATTACTATTCAGATATCAGATCTTGGTGAATGCAACATTTCATGCCATACAATACCAGAGTAAATACAACCAGTCTAGGATTTAGAACTTTATTGCCAGGCAGTTACAGTTTTATTTAAATATGACCTATATGGGACAATTACTGTCATATTGTCTGGTTTATTCAGTACAAACCATACACATTTTTTATACTGCCAGGTGACATTCTACTTCTTTATATTTATTTGGTATGACTCCTACAAGCAGGATTGTTACTCACCAGCCTTGCGATGCAGCCTTTGCAACCTACTGGCATGAGCTTCCTGGTTTGCAGCCCGCTCAGCTGGAGGTGTAATGAAAATAGAGAAACATTTAGGCATACCTATTCATCACATACACAGGCTGGACTTTGGTAAACAGTTATTGCTATGAATACTTACACACTGCTGGGACATCACCACTTTGTCGTGCTTCTTGTACCTACTGTTGAAGAGCTCCCTCTTCTTCCGTTTCAAGTCAGCATAGTGGTGCTGGACCTGCTCACCAGTCCAAAGGATACCAGTGGCACTGGTGAGATCACGGGCGATACTTTCCCAGGCTTCCTCTTTATATTGGGAGCCCTGGTACTGGTCCTGCAGCAGTCTCACTTCATGTTTTTTTACCAGGAGTCCTACCATGACCTTGGACTCCTGTATGCCCCAGCGCTGCGCCCAAAAGTGCATGCCCTTTCCAACACCTGCCATACTGCCTACAGTGGGGAGCTACAACCAGTTATGAGCTGTATTCCCACCTGTGAGGTTTAAATACGACCGATTTCCCACCCTTTGCCATGATTGGATGGTTTTGAATATGCTGAGCTAAGCTAAGCTATGGGCAAACCTGCTTAGTTAAGGTTGGCAGTGCTTAAAGGGGCAGGTTCAGCAGTGCTTACCAATGGGCAAATCCACTTAGCTGGGCTACTGATTGCTTAGCATTCATATGTACACAATGCTTACACTCGGTCAGCATAGCTGTGCAATGCTTAGCATTGCTTATGTTTTACCTTATTGGACTACCACCTGTATGGAATTGATTCATCATTCATTACATAATATAAATTTGTTTACCTTCCCTGACATCCCTCAATGTGGTGTAATTACATTTATTCTTGTGTGACTATACTGTATGGGGCACTTGTGTTTATATGGGGGTTTCACTACTTTATTACACTGACACCTTACATCTGGGCCTAATACATTACTCTGGTTGAGAAATATAAGTTACTTCCTACATAAATATACAAATAAATTAGAAATTGTAATGTTTACACATACAAAATGGAAAAAGCTTTGGTGAGGCTCAAACCATGAATGATTACATGTAAGGCATATGCTTTAACTGCTACACTATTGGATTTATACTTATGGCAGATGTTTATTGCTATTTAACGTATTGTGTCATTTCAGCTGGGCTAAGCATAGCTAAGCAACGGGCACACCCACGCAGCTACACTTAAATTTTATTGCACATGTGAAAAAAAGAGTATTTGATGTGTTTTTTACTTCATACCCTTTGGAATATCCATGCTAATGCTAAACATGTTATTCTATCAACTTTCTGGGTTTGTAGGGACAATTGTCCCTTATGGCTTTGTCCAGATTTCTTACCCTGATGGGTTGGGAGGTGTTACGAGTGATCTTGCTCTATTTAAATTGCCGTACGGCAATTCTGGTGTGCAGGTGGTGTATGTATTGTGAGAGCACTGCTCTCAGACACACCCCTTGCACTTGTACAGAGAACCGTGTCCGTATTATAGCATGGCAGCATGCCTTCATGAATATGCATGGCTTGCTGCTGTGCTGTATGGGAATGGTCCCTTCCCTACAGGAATAAGCTATTCCTGCATGGAAGTTTACTGAATCCAGTGGAATATGTTTAACACTGGGATCTAGGCACACATTGTCAGGAAGATATGTTTCCATAAGATCAAGTTACTTAATTAAGGCAAGATAAAAAATATAAGGAATGGAAGACAAGATCAGGAAAAAATATATAAAGATTGAGCATGATAGGAAACCATTTTATATATATATATATATATATATATATATATATATATATATATATATATATATATAACGTGGTATGAATAAAGAAATATAAGTCAATAACTATACATAGATTTAAAAATTTACTCTCAAATACAACGGATTATAGATACATTTATAAACCTTATGCAAAACAGTTTGGCTGCACAAAAGGGGGATTAATTTGTGCTAGCAACTTCCAGGAAGTTTCTGATACTGCAGTTAAATTAGATTTTTTTGGAAAAATACCATGCAAACTGGACCCAAGGAAAACACAACGAGGAGGAGACATAATTAATAATAATGACCTGAGAACACTTCAGTGTGAACTTACATTACCATTACATCTGTTATTCAACAGATCATTTAAATAAGGAGAAATTCCTCAAGATTGGAGACGTGCATTTCATATACCCATCTGTAAGTGAAAAGGGAATAAGACAAATCCATAAGTCTATTTTATTGTTGTAGGAATATAGTGGAGAATGTTATTTTGGATAAATTATTGCCAGAATTGGAAAGCTTGGGACATGAAATTATATAACTGCATGCATGTATTGAAAATAGCTCTATAACAGCTTGTAACATAATGTTATATAATAATACAACAACAGCTATAAATGAAAATATGTGCTATAACGTAATTTATGTAGACTTATCTTCAGCCTTTGATAGGGTCATACATAAAACATTAATTAATACATTAGAACAACTAGGTATTAATTCAGTCTTAAGATGGATAGCTGTAAGGCGTACAAATAGATATGACAAGTATTATATAGCATTTGGATTGATGACATTATGGGTTACTGTCAGGGTATCCCAGATGGTTCTGTCCAAAGTCCATACTGTTTAAGTTACATAATTTGGGTCTATCTTTTTTATCTGAGGCAGCTGACCTGAAAATGTGAAAACTGATTACATCTGTGTAAAATAGGGCAAGCCTACGAAAACAAAACTTGACCAAAATGACCATTTCGGCACAGGAAAATAATATGCTGATAAATATGTATAAAAAGATATAGGCTGAAGGGTGAATATTTATTACAATACACATTGGCTGAAACTGTGATTTTTTTTAGCGACCTGGGTATTCGGGTAATCCTATCTTTGAGTTTTCTGATTATATCAGCAAATTGGTTAAAGATTTTTATACAACTAAAGACCACATTAAATGATTCTTCAAGTCTAGAAAATCAGAAATTATGAAAACATTATTTTTAAGCTACAAAAGATCCAAACTAGAATATGGAATAATAGTATGGAAACCTTATAAGAAATTAGTATGAATAAATTGAAAAAAATACAGCAGAAATATATCAAGGGCATCTATGGATGTTAAAGTTTAAGTTATTATGAAATATTAAAATATCTGAAGATGTACAATATATCCTACTGATATTTAACAGCAGACTTTTGTCTGTTATATAGGGCATTTAGAAACAACAATATCTGGAAATGTATGGGGTTATCAAAGAGTAGTAAAGAATCATTAGACAACCTGTGTAGGATGTTATATATGAATGAGAAATATAGTAATTGGTTTTCTGAGAGAGCAGTTGATGCTTGGAATAGACTACTAAATGTTATTCAAGCAAGAGCAGGTTTAGATATTTATAGAACAACTTGGATAGATATTATGGGGAATGGCTGTTTTGGTATATTGGCAGGCTAGAAGGATGTTATTGCCCATGTAGGAAATATCTGTATGGAGGTAACTGAATAAATTATCAAATGATGTTTAATGTTCTCTGAGACAAAAAGTCCTTCTAAGAGCCTGCCTTCTATGCATGTAGTATGAAATACCCTTTCACCCAACAATTTGTCTAAAGCATGTTTAAACAGGTAAACAAAACCATTTTTTTCCAATTTAAACAGGCAAAATATTTTACCAACACCCTGCACTGAAATGAATTGCTCAGAAACTCAGTTTTACATTTATCAGTTTCCACCATGAATAATATAAATAGTTATTGATCAAAAGGTTGGGACTGAATTTTTTCTGTAATCTTTTATTTCTAATTGATATATTTAAATGCAGCTTTATAAACATGTTACAATAAAGTACCCATGCTTTTTTGAGAATTGCCATAGAATCTTTAACGTACTTAATCAACCATCAACTCAGGCAGAAGGAGCATCAGTTTATGTCTCATCTTCATGAAGACTTTTCAGGATGCAGCACTCCATACACTTCAGAGACAGTAGTGTATCATTACTCCAAACACCTGCTGTATGAAGAAAGACTGCAGCATTTTGGTTTCCTGAGCAGAAAAAGGTATATTTGCTGAAGTAACAGACACTTTACAAAATTATGTTGTAGGGTCAGTTGAGACGCCATTGTCTAACAAGTGTGATGACAGACTGCATCTTCTGTGCAGGCTGTGGGGTTATTATACTAAAAGCAAGTGAAAGGCAGAACAACGGACACTAGACAACAAGTAAAGTATCTTTCAAAAGCAAAACTATTGTTAGTAGATAGCAATCCGTAGTTTGTATAGTGTGCATGTGTCTGTGTGTGTGTGTGTGTGTGTGTGTGTGTGTGTGTGTGTGTGTGTGTGTGTGTGTGTGTGTGTGTGTGTGTGTGTGCTCGCTTACATGCTTGTATGCATGTGTGTGACTTTTCAGCAACTCATGTTAATATGAGACTTTTCTTTTTTTCCTCTTTTGACTTTTAAGCAGTCTTGACCCTACAGATATACTTCATGTGGAAGACTTGTGTCCCACTCCTCTATACAGGAAGATTTGTCATCACCATTTCCACATATACTGTAACTAACTCAGTTGCACAACCTCAGGATAAGCTATAATGACTGCAAGTGTAATAGATCCCTGCAAAGATTCGGAAAATCTCATGACCATAAAATTAAATGCTGTGACTCAAGTCAAGTAATTAGAGTTCAGAGACCTTGTCTTTGTATCCAATGAACATTCTACATCACTGATTGTTTTTGGTGGTAAACCATCTGGGGGGTGCTTCCCTCTATGTTCGCTTTGCTCACACTGCTACCCTACCCCGCCCCCATATCCCATATGCCCCCAGCACCTCTACTCACATCCCAAGCAAACCACTCCCTCTTATTCCTATGATCCAATTATATACAACTCTACCTTGTCCACACCCACATTTCATTCACACCTTACCTACTTTTATTTAACCAAACTTATCTCCTTTTTCTTATATCCATCATCTTGAATTCTCATCTCCACTACTATACTTGGCTTCTTACTCTACTTCACCATCACAATACAACCACCACCTCTATCTTACATTAACTCCAGTCTTACCATCTTTTCTTCTACTATACACACAAAAATTGCACCATAATTTTACTACTGACCAATCACATCTCCCCCACCTCTCCTTATCAAAATCACAAGGCAAAGTATCTAATCACATTGTCAAAGCCCACCCTGAAGTCAAAACATTTCCAACATTACCTTAAGTTTCTCACATATCACTAGATATTATACATCACTATTTGCATCTGATAGTACATTCTAGCACATAAATACCACTTTTACTATTTTTAAACCCACAATCACAGTTGACATGCTCCTTCTAATCTGCCTTACCTCTTTACTCTTAATTTTCAACCTTGTTACAGCTATATCTTTGCATACCCCCACACACCAATACACATAAAAAAACTCCTCCAACCATCTCCCCAATAAACACAGGTTTTCAAATATCCCCTCCCCTATACTCTCCCATATTTTTTCAAGCCACAGATTGGCCTCCTAACTTCCTATGACACCACACTTGACGCCATCATCTATGAATAAAAAACACTTCCCATGATACTCATTCCTCATTACCTATCTTCTCAAATGTGGAGATATACATCCTAACTCAGGCCCATCCTCTAATCCTAACCACAAGAGTAACTCCAAAGATTTAAACATACTTGGACTGAACCTTAGAAGGATATGTAATAAAATAGCCCCACTGCATGCCTGGACTGATCAAAATAAACCTGACATACTAGCCCTTACTGAAACATGGCTACTCCTCAATGTAAAATACTCAGAAATAATACCTCCAAACTTTGTAATAACCAGAAGAGATAGATCTAATAAAAGTGTGGAGGGATAGCCCTCCTCTATCCCTTTACGTTCAACATCACACCTTACACCAGTAATATAACCATCTTTTCCAGTGCTGAGGTACTAATCTCCTTTTTGAACTTCGATATATAAAAAAATAACTTGCATAATAGTAATATATATCACACCAGGTAACAATATACCAGTGTTGGAAAGTATTTTATCCTGGACATCCAAAACAATAAACTCTGAAACAATAATCTTAGGAGATGTAAATACAGATAGGCAAACCATAGCTTCCAACTCCCCTACAAATAGTATAAATCTGTATGTTTTATTTCAACTTATCAATACTCCAGCAAGATACAGCAAAGCTCTTACCTGCCAATCCGCCCTAGACTGGATTCTAGTATCCCACCCTGCCAACTACCCCTCTTCCGGTACACTGTCTAGCTCCCTAAGCGATCATCTGCCAGCTTATTCCCTTAGAACAAACTCCCAACAACTTAGAGTGTACACTGTAAAATCAGTTAGGAACTCAACTAATTTTTGTCAGAATGAATTCATCAGTCTCCTACATGAAATAGACTGGGCACCCTTTAAATAACTACCCCTTAATGATGCTGTATTATACTTTAATAACGCCTTCCATCACATACTAAATACTCTAGCTCCCATTCGTTTATAAAGAATCAAAAAGAACTCAGCACCATGGCTCTGTAAGGAATGTAAATATCAACATCATATCAATTTCAAAACACCATGTAACAAAATGACAAAACTAATCAAGTGAGATAAGAAGTCATACTATTCCCAGCTTCAACACTAGCATAAAATCAACCCCAATAAATTTTGGCACTCGATATCTTCTCTACTTAACCCTGGAACAAACAGAGAGCACACCCTATCACTTGATACCCCTCCATCACAAATCGCAGAAAACCTTAACAAGCACTTCATAAAATCAATATCAGACCTACAAACTAACATCCCTAATATTGGACCCCCCCCCCCCTTCAACCTATTCAGACACCAACCCTAGATCAACTATTTCTAAAGCTGTCATTAGTAACCTCCCTACTCAACAAAATGTCATACGGACCCCATTCTTATTTCAGTTCATATTCACTGACACCATTAAGAAATTGCTACAAAAACTAAAACCCTGCTCCACCTCAGCTGATAATCTTCGACCACACTACCTCAAACCGGCTGCCAACTCATTCGCTTACCCAGTCAGCATCCTTATAAATAGGTCTTTATCTGAATCAGACATACAGTACCTGTCATATGGAAACCATCTCACATCACCCCTATCCATAAAGGAAGCAACTCTTTTGAACCATCCAATGTCCGTCCTATATCCATCTTGTCACCAATATCCAAAATTCTCAAGACAGGTATCCATCAGCAGGTAATGCATTACCTGTTGCAAAACAATCTTTTAACCAAAACCCAACATGACATCTGACCCAGCCATAGCAAATCTATAGCTCCATTATCCTTTACAGACACTGCAAACAAGGCCAGAGATGCAGGATGCTATACAGCCTCAATATTCCTTGATCTCTCCAAAGCCTTTGACGCAGTGTCTCATCCCTTACTTTTGAACACACTGTCTAACTTAGGCTTCTCACATAACACAGTAAAATGGTTTCAGAGTTACCTCAAGAATTGTAAACAAGCAGTGAAATGGTCCAATGAACTCTCGCCCTTTCTGCATAACCCTACTGGAGTTCCTCAAGTCTCCATCCTTGGACCCCCACTCTTCAACATTTTCACAAACAACCTTCACACTGCCTCTCACCTTGGAACCATCATTCAATACGCTGCTGATTCCACCATAATCTGTACTGCTCAATCACCACCAGAACTACTTTCAAAAAAATCAGAAGTCCTTTAATGCAGTTGAATCCTGGCTAAGAAATGCCCAACTCTTTCTAAATCCAAAGAAGACTAAAGTAGTACTCTTTCACCCCCAAAACACCTCCTGTCACTGATCATTTCAACACCCTTGCATCTGATAACACTGTCATAGAAATAGTGCAGGAAACCAAACTTCCAGGAGTTATCATTGACAATAAACTTTCATTCGACCCCCATATACAGCAAAATGTAAAGAAAACTTATCAAAAACTGGGACTTTTATATAGAAACAAACATTTATTTACTGCAGCAACCAAAACTACCCTTGCAATAATATTTTACTTCTCTCCCTTCTTTACAGTGCTCCTGTCCTAACTAACTTGCAAACTTCTACCATAAGCAAGATGGAACAGTGCTACGACAAAGTTGCAAAGTTTAAAACCAGTAAAGTGGTGTAAAAGTGCTTACCAAAAAAAACAAATAAACCAAAAAATAAGCACCCTAGTAGTCAGTCTCCAGTCCATTTTATTGTATAAAGAAACAGTTAAGCTCCAGTCCGTTTTGATAAAGTCAGCTGTGTTTGATGAAGTTCTGATGAAGTCAACTTTGTTTGATGAAAGCTCTTAACTGATTTTTTATAAAATAAAACGGACTGGAGACTGGAGACTGACTACCGGGGTGCTTATTTTTTGGTTTAAAGTTGCAAAGTTTGCCACAAACTAAATATCAGACACACCACTGTAAGCTGCTACTAGAACTAAACTGGCTTGAATTCCCTGACCCACTTGCCTTTATTCAGCTATCCACCTTGCACAACCTTATTTTCAATCTTACTGCCTGTCCTGCACTAGCCAATCTATTCATATCTTACACACCAAATCAAGCCCTTCGATCAGAAGACAAAAATCTCTTAGCTATCTCAAAACATACAAGAAAACCTGGTCACTCTCTGTATTCATACTCTGTCTCTATACTATGGAATTCACTACCTCTAGCTACCAGGTCTATGCCTGGTCTAACCCATTTTAAAGCCTCTTTAGAAAATCATTTCAAAAATACATGGCTCTGCTCCTGCATAAAGCTTGCCTAATGCTCAGCTCTTCCTCTTCTGCCACATTTCACTCTCTGATATATTTCAAGATAATAAGGCTCTCCTAATTCCTTCTCTGTTTCTATACCATATCCTTAAGCTACTGCTCAGACTATAATGCATCTATTCTTATTAACTGTCTCACTGTCTTTCTGCATCACTAACTTTCTGGCTATTATTTTCCTAACTGAAACCAACATTTTATTTTTTCATGTACTGTAACAGTCTATGCCATACATTGCACTACCTACATACTATTTTTGTGTCCTATCTACTCATAGGCTTTGTATATGGTGAGAGTGACTATTAATGTCTATAATGTTTTAACTCTATAGAATTGTGTACAGGTGTAGTATATACTATAATATCTTGTAACATAGTTTATTTTCTTTCAATTTATTTGTGTATAGTATTTCTAAAGTCATTTGTATTGTATTGGATTATAATGTAATTGTATTGTACTGTATGTCAAGTTTTGCTCCCTGGGCTTCTGCTGAAAATGGGTTCTGCAGACCCAGTCAGACCACTCTGGGAAACAAATTTCAAATAAATAAAAATAAATAAATAAAGTTCAATGAGCTCATAGGATTATGATCTGTTAAAAAATAAGACGGTCATTTAAATGAACACCATTTCACTGTATATGCATTTATGCCTGTGTGTATGTGGAAGGAGGGGGAGTGCAAATAAATACCATTTCAGTGCATACCCATTTGTGTCTGTATGTATGTGGAGGGGGACTATGCAAACATAATGCCATATTTTTTTATCAACAAGGTATTATGTGGCTTTGTAACTTGCAAGGTTGACAATCTTCTGCATTGAAATATGGGTGGTTAGGTACCACTCCTGCATTTCAGTGTTGTGCACAGTATGGGGACAGACCTTTACCATTTGACTTTTTGGAACCAATTTAAGCCATACACAGGCTATTATTTTATCAGAATGCTTTTGCAGACAAAGCTGTTGTTCTCTGTATGGCTTATAGATGTAGCCCTGCAGATGGAGATGATCAGATCTGATGTTGTCAATCTTCACATAATCCTTGACTGTGGGCTCGGTTCTGTGCCTCGGAACCAACTCGGCCGTTTACTTCAGTTCGTGCTTTTCAAACTCTCGAGCTAGGCTCTACCCATAATGCCCTCTATAAATTACTTCACATCTCTTTTGCTGCTTCATGTGTCAGACACATCCAACCTCTCCCGAGCTTTGGCATTTTTTTTCTGATTTTTTTAATTTTCTATCTTATATATTTATATTTCTCTCCCTAAGCACTTTCTAGTTTTTCTACCCACTTCTCTCTTCCTTTCCATGAGTGTGAGTGATTTATTTTCCCTTTCCTATACCTTTGGGTTGTTTTTTCTTAACGTACCATTGCTGGTACTATCTTTTACCTGTTTAGGTATTTCTGGCTACTATAGTTGGTACCTTCTTCTTTTTTTCATTTAAAAATAAAAAAAAAATCTTTCCCTTGTTTCCTCTTTGCGAGTATTTGCATGTGTATGTGTGTGTGTGTGTGTGTGTGTGTGTGTGTGTGTGTGTGTGTGTGTGTGTGTGTGTGTGTGTGTGTGTGTGTGTGTGTGTGTGTGTGTGTGTGTGTGTGTGTGTGTGTGAGCGTGTGTGTGTGTATGAGACACTTTTATCAATGTTGGGCTTATTTTTTTCTGGTATGGCTGATAAATCTTCAAAGGGCGCCTCTGGCTTTAAGAATTGCCAAAAGTGTGAAAGGAAGATGCTCAATTCAGATGGGCATGTCTGTTGTGTGTATTGTTTAGGTGCTGTCCACCTGCAGGAGGATTGTACCATCTGTCATGGTTTCTCTGCCAGGACTTTAACTGAGTGGAGAAACAAGCTGATTTTGAAAGGTTTGTTGAAAGGAGACTTCGAAGAGGCCATATGTGGTCCGAAGACTGACGCCAGCTTGTCATCTTCCTCTTCCTCCTCTTCTGAGCTTAAGAAATGCTCTCATTTGGTACTGAACAGTTCCAAGAAACCACCTGCAAAATTATCCAAACAGCCTATGGTGTCGACAGTTTCCTTGGCACAAATAGTCAAGAGTGATTCGGCACCAACCATTGCTTCTGATCAGATGCCTACAGCTTCGGTACCAGAGGTTTTGTCAGTACAGAAGCAGACTACATTGAGGACATTACCAAGAACCACATATTTTCCATCAATCGACCCATTTGCAGACTGACCACCTAGACCATTTGTGGAACCGAGACTGCCTAGGTCATCTGTTCATTCCACTAAGAGTCTCATGGAATCGGAAATCATAAGGCTGGTGAACCAGCTCTTGATGGTGAGGGGATTACTTCCATCTTCAGTTCCCAGCCAACTCAGGATTGAGACCTGTTCTTCTATAAAACAGTCTCATCTTCCTCCTCCAACTCCAGCTGAGTCTTTGGAGCCCCTGGCACCAGACCTGCCCGGGTCCAACTATCCCAGTTTCAGTAAGAGTGTCTTCTCCAGAACAGAGAATTGCCTTCAGCTCTTCCAGTTCATTGGAACCGGAGGCCTCCTGAGGTTGAGTCTTCACCACTGGTTCTGAGGGGCAGGGTTTGGCTTCCATTTTTTCAGAGCCTTCCATGCCCATCAGTGCCTCTGCATTCATTTTCTCAACCCAGGCTTCTGTTTTGGATGTGGCTTCCTCGGTGCGGGGTGGGACCACGGTTCCAAAGGAGTCTATTTTGGTACTGGGCTCCCATCCCTTTATGGGAGGGCTGGCCTTCCTAATCATGGAGAAGGCCTTATCCATTATGGACTCCCAGTCCCTGCTGTCCCTGTTGGGCTAAACATCTGTATCCATTCAACCAAAGCTTCATCCAGCCACATCCCTGAGAGAGAGGGCACAAAAGCCTCTGGAGAGGTCCAGCTTGGTGGTTTCCTTTTCAGATACTTCCATGGAACATCCCCCTGAGGAAGTGCCTTCAAAGAAAAAGTGCACGAGGAAGCACTTAGACTCCCTGGAGGAGTCATTCACAGAGGATACCAATTTTGATGAGGGGGAAGGTTTCACCCTGGTCACCCCCTGATGATGTTTCCTTTGGGGACATCCTGGAAATCCTGAAACAGAGGGGTGTGTGAACTTCCCTCCAGTCTTCCTCAGAGGAATTGGTATACCTGGAGACTTTTCATGCCCTGCCCTCTACCGCTTGAATCTCTCTGCCAGCTGACAATCTTTTTAAATTGATTGCTCAGTGGGCATGGAAAATTCCTGACTCCATCAAGCCAATCCCCAAGAGGCCTGCCCCTAAGGATGAGCAGCATTGGGCTAAGAGTTTCCCTGTAGACACCATGGTGATAGCAGCAGACACACAAAAGGAGCTTGCAGAAGAAAGTCCTACTATCCATCCTCCTAACAAGGAGTCGAGGATTATGGATAGGTTTGGGAAGCATGTTTATGCTTCGTCACCCTTTGCACTCAGGTCTTTAAACTACATGGTGCACTTTACTAGGTTGCAGAGAGATCTGATTAAAGAGCTGTCAGATACTCTCACAGGAGCAGTCGCCAAAGGAGTATGAGACAAGGTTATCTCTCAGTTTGCCATCCTCGAAACAATTTCTAACTTGCCCATAAGGCTAAATGCTCATGCAGCCAAAGGGACAACAAGAGCAGTGGGTTCTGGAATAGCCATTAGGAGACATGTCTGGATGATATCTTCAGGATGCGTATTACCATATAAAATGGACAAGCGCTCTAAAAGATTCTTGCACTTCTGGCTGGGAGCCATTCGTTTTCAGTTCAGAGCACTGCCCTTTGGTCTCAACACAGCCCCCAGAGTATTTACCAAATGCATGGCAGTGGTAGCAGCTCATCTTAGACTACAGGTATTTTGAGTTTTTCCTTATCTCAGTAACTGGGTCTTTACCACTACCACCAGGTATCAACTCGAAAGGGCAAGAGACTACACTCTACATCTTTGTGCTCCATTCAGCATTACAGTAAATTACAAAAAGTCAAAGCTACAACCTACACAACAGGTGGAATTTATTGGAACTCTGCTAAACACTGTTATGGAAATCGCTTCACTTCCAGTAGAGAGGCTCCAAAAGATCAGATCACAAGTAAACCATATAGTTCAGAACATAAGTGTTTCAGCCAGACTCATCCTGCAGGAGCTAGGCTCAATGGCAGCCTCTATAACTGTAGTTCCCTTGGCCAGCTATCACATACAGATTCTACAGTGGCTTCTAGCCTTCCAATGGTCATTAATGAATCAGTCTGTGCCATAACTCATATTGATCACCAGTCACTGCAAACAAGACATGGGTGGGAGTGCATTATCTGGGAAAGACAGTCAAAGGCACTTGGTCCTAACTAGAGGTCAATTTGCACATCAATGTTCTAGAGATGAGGGTGGTGCTTTTGATGTTGCAAGCATTTCAAGATGTCCTTCCCCTATGAATAGTGGCAATTCAGATGGACAGCATGTCAGTGGTCTTGTGCATCAACAAACAAGGAAGAGCAAATCTTACCCACTTTATTGAGAAGCTCTCAGAGTCTGGCAATGAGTGATTTCTTCCAACCGCTTTCTCACAGCAATGCATATTCCGAGGAGCTCCAACATGATAGCAGACAAGTTGAGCAGACGTATTCTAATGCCTCATGAGTGGTCTCTCAATACTGTGGTGATGGAGAAGATTTTCCACCACTGGGGTCAACCTTGCTGTGATCTGTTTACTTTCCCTCTGAACTACAAGTGCAGCAGTTACTTTGCCCTAATTCCCGCAGGGGAGTCACCCAGAAATGCTCTTCTCCATGATTGGCCTCCTGGTCTCCTGTATGCCTTTTCCCCATCTCCCCTGATATTCCAGTTTCTAAAGAAAGCCAAGAGGTCAGAGAATACAGTAACCCTCATTGCCCTGTTCTGGCCTTGACAGGCTTGATTTCCCTTCATTTGGCCTCATCTACTTCGGAAACCTTGGATTTTGGACCCAGCTCCAGATCTATTATCTCATCCAAAAAGTATGGTTCATCCGAATCTCCAACATCTCAAGCTCACTGTGCAGATTCTCCAATTCCCATGATTACCAGGCATTCTTCCCTTACCTCACCAGTCTGACAAATCATTTTGGCCCATCACAAACCTTCTACTACAAAACTGTACCAGAGTAAATGGGAGAAATTTGCTAGATGGGCTTTTAACAATGACCTTGACCCTTACATGGCTCCCAAGGATAAAGTATTGAATTTTCTGGCTGCTCTTTATCAGTCTGGCTCATCAGCCTCTGCCATTCGGGTCCATCTGGCTGTGAAGTGCATTAGCAAAAGGAATACAGTCATTAAAGGCACACTTCTAATAACATAACATAGTTTACACTTCTTATATTTAAATGACTTTAAATGCCTTTAAATGACTGTATTCCTTTTGCTAGTGCACTTTAAGTAATTGATTGTTTTATTAGGCAATTATTTTGATTTGATATATAAGGCGATGCTGCTGTGTGCATTTTATTTCATTTTGAAGAAGTCTTTTTAAGACGAAAGCGATATTAAACTGTGTTTTTCGCTACTGCTGGTGGTTTCCTTCATTGTTCGGTCAGACTGGTGGTTTGGTTTTTATTAGGTTTTGCTGCTGCTTCATCCTTAGGACTGTTGCTTTTACTTATTAGATGTTCATAGCAATTACTTTTTTACCTTCACAGAAGAAAGGATATCAGAAAATCCGACCAACCTTTTGTTGCCTTTTCTTCACTTTCTTTAGGTAACCCAGTTTCCAAGGTTTCCTTAGCTAAATTGCTTAGGGATTGTGTATCACCTTTATTTATCATTCAAA